>NC_021166.2:3050651-3084846 GCF_000331145.2 Cicer arietinum
CACTCTTTCACTTGCTGCATAAAAAAAATGTCAGAATTTGGACTGTACAAAAGGTTTGTAGATAATTTGAGAATTTAAGTGCACGTTCTGCTGATTTTTTTAAGTCATTGTATTTAGCTCAAATTACTGAAATTTGTTGGATAAGAATGTAAGTTTAATATAGATGAAATAAAGTTAAAATATTCATGTATATCGAGACATTATTCCATTATTGAAGTATTGACACTAGTATTATGAATCTATATAATATTGATTTACATTACCAAAATCTTGCAACATTTATTATTTTTGGAATATTATAAGTCATTTTGTGCCTCATATCACACAAAAATATTTTGTATCTACGCAAGTAATGATTTTACTTTAACCTTTCCAAATATGTAAAATCCATTTATTTTAAATTAGCTTTTTTAATACTTAGTAAAAAAAATAAAATATAAAAACTATTTTGTTATTTAATAAAATATAAGCTTAAGTTAACTTTTGACCCTCCATGTATTTTGATTGTGTAATTATGGATCTCTAGTTTTTTTAAAGCGATTTTAATCTTTAGGGTTCGTTTGATGCATATAAAGCTGAACAAGGATATGATATAATAGTGACAGGATAAATATTATCATATCTTTATTTGATATACACATCATAATCAGCATTTTATTTTGTCATATATTTGATATATATTTTATTTTAATATGATATAATATATATTATATTTAAATAACAAAATTACTATTATTTATGTATTTAAGTTTATTGGTTGTTATAATTAAATACAATTTTGATTTTTTAAATCTTTTTTTATATAATTTTATATTATGAATTCAACAATTTAAATATGTTAGTTAAATTATATTAAAAAAATCATATTTTTTATTAATGTATCTTAATTTTTTTTAAATATAATATCTCGTACATATACCATTATTCATATCTATCGATTTCAAAGAAAGTTTATTTTTTTATACAACACACATTAAAATAAAATACTAAAAAATCAATCAATAATGTAACTACCCATTAATTTTAGTAAAAAAACATAATTATAATAGAAAAAAAAAACAAATAATTATCTATTAACTTTCGAAGTTACCCATATACAATTAAGCCCCCAGTTTTATTTTTTACTGACCCATATTTACCCTATTAAAGAAAGTGTTAAATTTACTTTTTTTATAAATAAACAAAGGGTTTTCTCTTGTTAGTTTGTGGCAGCAATTCTTTTTTAGACCACGAGTGCCGTGTGCTGATCATCCACCTTCTCCTTCCCAAATCGATAATAATATTAATATTCAAGAATCTAATAATGAGAATGAATACGAAGAAGTTGTCGATGCCGTCGACGATGAAGTTGCCAATGCATTGCATGAACTCCACATGGAAAACTATGATGACGAAGACGAGGGAGATTGTTTATTAAGTTCGAGTTTTGGAAATATTTATAATCCAACATCAAAACGATTCTGATGTACTTCAAGACCTGGTCATTTATCCAACTGATTGTGTCATTGTTACCGCGCGTACTGTAAATCATGAATACGGTCTTCTCGAGGTAACTAAACTGTTACTTGTAACAGTCAAGTGGCTTCTTCTTCCATGCATGCTGTTACTAAATAGGACATGCTTGAATTGATTTATTTCTAACGACTTTAAGAGTAATGGAAACAACACATCACATCTCCTCAGTTTTATTTTCCTAAGCTCTCTACCATAGTTTATAATTATATGAAACCATTTGCTTTATTTTAAGTTTTGGTATAAAAATAACATACATATTTATTTATATGATTAAATAAGTTGAGTCTTTATAAATGTTGTTTTTAGTCGTTATGCAAAATTTCGTCAACATTTAATCTCTTAATACTGTAGAACATGTTTAACGACTTTCTTACGAAAATTTTATAATGTTTCTACAAAATATCATTCAAAATTTTGAATAATATACAAGAGTTGATTTAAAATTAGGGACAAAAATTAGGGACAATGACTGAACATAAATAATTAAAAGTTGATTAAATTTTTATAAAAATAGTGAATTTTTATAGATACTGAAAATTTATTTAACCCTCATTTATATGATATGATAAGCACTTATGTTACCAAAACTTGGTTGGCTCAAGTGGAAAGGGATTTAAACATCTTAACCAAATGGTCAAAGGTTCGATGTCTCTAGCTTTTGCGTACAGAGAAAATCTGGTTGGGAGGTAAGAACTCACTTTGTGTTCGCAATAGCTTCTCTAGCAGAGAGTATTCATTATTTAACGGCCGTGGATATTTTGTACCTATCATATGGTTCTCCAAATAGAGTCAATAATAGTCATTTTTTCTGATAAGCATTATTTTTATCAATTGTTTTGATAATAGAATTAATCTCAATCTTTTAGCTACCAACTTCTCGTGACATTGAATTTATTTATTATCTACTCCCTTTGTTCCTTTTTAGCTATTGTTTCAAGGTTATTTACACATATCAATAAATCTAATAAATTGTTGCTTTTACTGAAATTATCTTTTTCCTATGACACTCTTAACTATTTATTATCAAATTTCACTTAGTTATCTCCTTTGCAATAAATAGTTGGAGGTATGATTGACATAACAATAGTAAATGTTGCATTGAACTTGAAAATGACAAATAAATAGTAACAAAAAATATCTGCAAAAGTGACATTTAAAAAGGAATTGAGTAATCTCTACTGCCAGATGAGTTTTTAATTTTGATTTTTTGAAGGCACATGTATATTATGTCGCTGAAAGTGATTTAATTGTTCTGTCAGGTGAGTCTTGAAGATGATATTGTTCAGTGTTTTGATGTTCGGACTGCAAGCTCTGATTCCACATCTGAGCTCAATCCTACTTTCACCCTTCATGCACATGATGAAGCTGCTACATCAGTATCCTACAATCTGTCGGCACCTAATGTATTTATAATTTGTATCCTTAATTCAACATTTTAATGATAATATGTATTTATAATGTACTTTATTTTAACCCTTCGTCGTTGACATGACCTCCTGCAGCTTCTTGCTACCGGATCCTCGGACAAAACGGTATGAGTGAAGTCAATTTTGCTGTTTTCATGTTATAATGATGTTGCTGATTGGAATTCATCTCATTTGACTGCTAATATTTGTTACAGGTAAAGCTTTGGGATCTGTTCAACAACCAACCAACTTGTGTAGCATCTAAAAATCCTGGAGTAGTAAGTTTCTTTTTCTTACTCATCGAGTCATGGAAAAGTATGATACAAATCATGATATCTTTGTTAAATTTACACTGAGTGCTTTTTTGTTTTTTTTATGGTGTTTGTTAGGGGGATATATTTTTTATTTCTTTCTCTAAGGACAACCCCTTCATCTTGGCTATAGGAGGCGAAATAGGAAAATTGCAAGTGAAGACAGTCAACGAACTTTTACTTTTTTATTCTTGATAGTTTCTCCATAAAATTCACTTTTGCAACTAATTATTATTTTATAGATATGGAACACCTTATCTGATTCTGCCATCTATGGGACCTAATAGAAGTAATGGAGCTACTCTTTTTAGTTTTTGTTTTTGTCTTATTTTTCTTTTTCTAGACATATATATGTTCTTTCACGTGGATTTATTAAATAGTTTTTATTTTGAAATGGACAGACTAGTTTTTACATTGCTTATGAGTAGAAAGATGACGTGGGTACATACTAAAACACTACCATATCAAACGAATCAAATTTACCATCTATTCTAGCACAAGGGGTTTGTGCGCATGGTGGGTGAGTGTGCAAACTTCGGATACCAAGTTTTCTTCCCTTTTTAACTTCGGATACCAAGTTTTCTTCCTACTAAAAAGGGCCAATTTTATAACGTTTGACACCACGATGTGAAATAATCTTTAACTTATATATGCCAATGAAATCATATTTTTTGGGGATCTTTGGTTGCTTTATATATATATCGTAATTCATAAAGAATCTCAGCGACTCTGTTCAGCCTTTACATATATATACAATCATCTAAACATTTATTTCTATCTTCTAGTCATTTGTTCTGTAGACATCCTAATAACCTCCAAAAACATTACTCATCTATTTGTGTGAACTCTAGAGCATTGGCATCGGGGTCACGAGTAAAGATTGCTGGTCTTCCAGAACGGCTAAGTGTGTAGGGGATACCTACAAACAAAATAGAAAAAACACATAAATGACATAAAATAGATAATTTTCTTTGGAAAAACAAAACCAGCCATTTAAAAGGCTGCAAATCATGGTGTGAAACACCACAAGCCCATGTTCAACAAAAAAAATCGGTAGATGCTCTTTCAGTCCCCTACAATTCTCAGCAATTTATCAGATCTTAGGATTTGATAGTGAAAAATGGGATTAATGACATATCGGAAGTTCCAATCTAGTAGTATTTTTTTACACATTTTGAGTAAACATTAGAGGTGGATGAGCAACCACCAAAAAATTAACACCACAAGCCCAAGGTACGTCGTGCATTAGTCCCTAAAATTGTAGGAATCAATTTACTTTCGTCATTCAAATCAACAAAATTTTACAATAATACTAAGAAAGGGGGGTGATGCTCTAGTCTAAAATAGAAAAGACATTTGAATTCAATGAGCAGGGCTTAAACCTGTAATCTACAAATTGAAGATCTGTCTTTTTATCCCTAGACCGAACTATTAGATTAACTCAAACAATAGTTGTAGTATATGAAAAAAATATTATACACTAGGGACAATTATTAATCATTATACAAGTTAATACACTATTAAACTACCCCCTTCAAAATAAAATATAAACAAAAAAGTACATTAATATGCACCAGGAGTGTATGCTATAACTTACCGATTTGACATTAGCATATTGAAACTACTATATACTAGTATTTGTTATATCTTATTAATTTTTATGAGAATGGAAGAAGGGATACCAGTTTTATCAAGGATAGCTTTGAGCTTAGAAACATCTCGGATTGCAATACAAGTGTGACGATCTCGACCCCCATGTTGAGGTCGTCCAGTTAAAGGGTCAGGATTTGGAAGTTCCATCAAATGAATCATCTCAGACCCTACCCACAACCATGCACCCCTGTATGGAAGCTTATCATGTGGCCTTGCTTCATTTATCTTCAGACCTATATATGTATATATCTCATTTAATTGGATTAGTTATTATCAATCAATATACTTCTAAGAACACAGAAAAATATTATATCTAGTTTCAAGAGCTGCAGGCATACCTAGTACGTTTTGATAGAAGTCAAGTGATCTTTCTAGGTTTTCACATAAAATTCCAACATGGTGAACATTAACAACCCCATAATCTGAAAAATACCAGAAAAAATTATACTAGTAGCAATAGCAATGATAAGAAAGATTAATAGGCAGCAACTCTCAAACAGTGAATGAGAGTTTTCAAGTATTTTCACAGTTCTCAACTGGCTTATCTTCATAAGCTATTCTCAATTTATCCAATATTTATCATAAAATACCCTATTTGAAGGTTTAGAATTAATTTTGACATGTTAAGTTACCGTTGAATATAATTCATTTTGCTTCTAGAACTAATTCTAACTTGAAATTAAAATTTGGAGCTTATAACTCCATAATTCATTTTTAGTTTTACACGAATATATTCAAAAATAAAAATCATTATTAGACAAAATCAATTTTATGAAATCCAGAAAGAAAAAAAATATTGATACTGATTATTAATATTAGTCGTTGCTAAAAAATTAATTCAAAATTAATTTTTGTCACTATAATAAATAAATAAATAAAACAGTTTGATACCACTTTCTTCATTGGATGAGAACGATTCATTATGAATTACACCCCCTCCAACAGCAGTATGAGCTTTTATCGTCATGTTAGGAACATTCCATCTCCCATTTCTTACACTAACACAGTTAAATTTGGATTGCGCATTCATGATTATGGGCGAAAAGCTGACATAATTCAACTGCAAGAAGAGAAGAAGAAAAGTTTAATAAACAATAGACTGATTGATAAAGTAGTAGAAAGAAATACAAGTTAGACAATTACGTTTTGGTGAAGAGGAGAGATAAAGGAAGGTAGCTTGAGAAGGGACGCCATGGCAGCAATAGAGTAAGCTGAGTGTTGATAGAGTACAGTGTCAGTGATAATTAATAAATAATTAATGAGTGGACATACTGTCTTCCCTGCTTATTTGCCTCACAGATTTTAGGGTAAACAAATACTCAAATGTGGCCACACATTTGGGAACGAGTTACAATTTACGGTTTTAATTTCGGAAAATTAGTTTTATTATTTTAAAATATTTTGATCTATTTTCATGATTTTTCAATTAAAAAATAGTAATAGGAATTCTTTAAATATCGATGTATAGATACGGGTAGAATAATTAATATATATAAAATTGTAATAAAACTTTTTAAAATCTTAATTTTTAATTTTGAAAATAAATAATTTAATTAATAAATAATTAATGTATTTAAATAATTTTATATCATTTAAAATAGATTAAATTATTATTTTTTAGTTCAAAAATTAAAAAGATTGACTAAAATTATCTACTTTTAAATAAGATAATTTTTTTATGAATTAATGAAAATAGAAGAAACAAAATAACAATTAAATTTTATTAAATCAAATAATTTATTTTTTATTTTATTTTTTACTAAAATAATATTCATTTATTTAAATTATAAAAATACATTAATTAAGAACAATACAAATATAAATTTGTCAAAAAATAAAAAAAGATTGAATGAGACAAAACTAAAGTGATTGTTTGTCATTCTTACATCTCCAACTCTTCATAAGGAAGGGGGGCCACAGCCACCCAAAAAAAAATTATATGTAAAATGATTAAACTGCCCTACTTTAAACTAAATAATTACAAAACACTTTATATTGATATAAAATCGCAGATAAGGTGTTTAATTTTATGTCTATATAAAGTGTTTGAGTTTTGTTGCATTTTTTTTTTGTTGAGTTTTTGTGTTACACATAAGGTGTTTGATTTTATATCAATATAAAGTGTTTGAGTTTTTTATCGCACATAAGGTATTTGATTTTATGTCTATATAAAGTGTTTGAGTTTTTTTGTTGCATATATAAGATGTTTGAGTTTTGTTGCATATATAAGATGTTTGAGTTTTGTTGCATATATAAGATGTTTGAGTTTTTGTGTTGCACAGAAGGTGTTTGATTTTATATCAATATAAAGTGTTTGAGTTTTTTGTCGCACATAAGGTGTTTGATTTTATGTCTATATAAAGTGTTTGAGTTTTTTTGTTGCATATAAGATGTTTGAGTTTTGTTGCATTTTTGTTTGAGTTTTTGTGTTGCACATAATGTGTTTGATTTTATATCAATATAAAGTGTTTGAGTTTTTTTTCGCAGATAAGGTGTTTGATTTTATGTATATATATAAAGTATTTGAGTTTTTTTGTTGCATAATGTTTGAGTTTTGTTGCATTTTTGTTTGAGTTTTTTTGTCCATATAAAGTGTTTTAGTTTTTTTGTTGCATATAAGATGTTTGTTTTATGTTTTAGTTTTTTTTGTCCATATAAAGTGTTTGTTTTATGTTTTACTTTTTTTCTTGCATATAAGACGTTTTAGTTTTTTTATGTCGGCCACCCCAACCTTTTCGGTCAAACTCCGCCATAAGTTTATTTAAAACCTACTTATGACTCCTAAAAAAGATCGTTTTTTTTAAATTATCTTTAAAAATTAAATAACATATGTTTAATAAATGCAAACTCAGATAATAAAAAGTTGCATAAATTTTAGATATGTATGATGGAGATTTAAATCCACTATATCCACCT
The DNA here is from genome assembly GCF_000331145.2 of Cicer arietinum. Classification (NCBI taxonomy): domain Eukaryota; kingdom Viridiplantae; phylum Streptophyta; class Magnoliopsida; order Fabales; family Fabaceae; genus Cicer; species Cicer arietinum. Next base: position 3,058,453 of record NC_021166.2, read on the forward strand.
TTGACCTACTTAGTATACATGAGTTTTACTAAACTTTGTAAAATTAAAAATATTAATATTTTTAAAATACGTTTGACACAATTACACCTATGATCATCTATTTTACTTATTTAACTAAAATAGTCCCCTTGTTCAGTGTCATGCTTTTTGACCCATCAATTCGTATATATCTGCATTTTTTTTCACAAACCTATATTTTGGCCCCAAAAATATTGATGTATCACTTTTTTTTTAATAAGGCAGCATGCAAAATGATAGGTATAGCAAACTTAATAAGTTTATATAGAAATATCAATTTTTACCTCAACAAATTATTAAATCATAATTTAACAATTACAAGAATTACAAAAGAAACCTACATTATGTTTTCAAGTGGGGTCTGTGAGCATGAGATATGTTACAGTGAGGTGTAAGATTCAAAAAGACTAGGAAAATATACGAGGACTATTCATTTGAGTTTTGCACCGTACATTTCCACTTGTATCTCTCACCTCTCATACGAGGACTATTCATTCAAAATCTGAGATCAACTTCGTGATTTTCTCCCTCTGTTTCTCCGATTTGGTGTTTCCTTTTGTTTATGGATCCGGCTTCTAGAACCTTCCTTTTTCATTGTTTTTTGCTTCCCAAGCTGTAACTTTATTAGCTGATTTGGTACGATTGATGATTTTACAGGTTATGGTTCATTTCTCGCCAAGATAATTATGATTATATTATATGTTATGCATTTTGGTTAATTATATCAAGATTTGTAGATCGCTGAGATTATGGTATTTTCAAATAGTTGCAACTCTTAATTATATAAAATACAAAGTTCTAGCTTTTTTTGTTGTTGTTGTTAATAATTTGGAGGATGAAGAAGATGAATTAGGTTTTTGCTGGATGGAAAAATGTGTTAACTTTTGTGATATTAAATAGAAGTTCTTATAAAAAGCTAGGTTTTGTGATCAGGGTAAACTTTTTTGTTATGATGGGTTATGATTGTGAACCAATATAGTTTTTTTGCTGTGAGTGTTGGGTTTAATTTTTTGTTTTTGGATCTTATTGAATCTAGAGCTATGCCTGTATACGGTGTATCTGTGTCAACGCAATCTTATCAGCATGTGTAATACCTATTAGCATTAGAATAATTGGATTAGTTCATATTGTCATAAGTTAGGCACGTGTTTTTTTACCTTGAGAGTGGAGAATGATTTTGGATCTGTTTTGATGTTTGCAGTTTTTGTGGTGGAAGTAGGATTGATATGCTTAGTGAACATGTCGTTGAGAAGCATAGTACGGGAACTCAAGGAGAGGAGGGATGGGATTGGTAACACGTCGAGACGTGTTAACGACCTCCTACTAGGGGAAAAAATTTAGTCTCTTTGATGTATCGCTCCTCCGGGGAGAGTTTTCCTTCTTGCCCTAAAAAGTAGGGCATTTTGATAACCATTTTCAAAACTGGGGCATTTTGGTAACCAATCTTAAAAAGTAGGATATAGTGGTAAAAAATACAAAATTTGACACGGAATATTAAAAAATAAAAAATTTAGACTGTAATTTTTACATGTGAATACTGGTATATTCTGTTCTCGTTTGACAACCCACCGCAACCTGCTTCTGTTCCGGCTTTGACTCAGAATCTATTTCTTCATTTCGAGTGGTTATGGCGTTGGTTCACGATGATGATCCCATGGTGGTTCCCAACCTCTCTCCACCCAATACCTATGAATGTGTCGTCAATGGTGGCACCTTTGACCGATTGCATGACGGCCATCGCCTCTTTCTCACCGTCTCTCTCTGCTTTTCTGTTTTCAATCTCTGATTCATTATTTCCAAATTATATATTCATTCATATAATAACGCAAAAGGTTGAATGTTGTGTGCAGACTTCAGCTCAATTGGCAAGGAACCGGATTGTGATTGGAGTTTGCGATGGACCTATGCTTGAAAAGAAACAGGTTTTTTATTTCTTCCGTTTTTGGACATATATTTTGTTCTTAATTTTTCTGTGTGTAAATTAATTAGTTTCCTTTGGTTATTAGCTGCTAATTATATTCAAATTTGATTTTCTTATGTACCAACAATTTCATGGTTTCAACTAGTTAGCCTAATTTTTATTAATTGGTCTTACAGTTCAACCAAATATTGAAATGTTGTTTTGATTAGTGTTGTCAAATAGCATGTATAACTTAGTGGAATTTGAAAAAATTCCTGTTGTTCTGGTTTTGATAAGATTATACTTGCACTTTTGTGAACCAGTGAAGTAGCTGAAACTCCCCTTTTTCCCTTTCTTGGTGAGGAAAACTACATGCAACAGTCTTCTTAGTTCTATTCAGAACTTTTAGCTGTCAATTAGTATCTCTCTTACACTTGTTGTCTGATTTGGTCATTAAGTTAATGTCTTGGGGATTGTTAATCCGGAAGTATCTTGTACACCCAGACTTGGTAGTTAGTTTGTATTGTGAGAGTAAAAAAATAACGAAATAACTAGAGTCTGAAGTTTGAACTTTGCTTTCATCTTTGAAGTGTCATAATCTCTGTCCAAACTCTTTTTTCAATCTTGGATTGTCATGGATGTTAATAGTCAAAGGAGATTAAATTTTGTATAAAGATTATTTTGAAGTCTAAACTAAGGATCGTATTATTATTTAGCGGTCTGTTTGCAAATTTCAAACAAAACAGAATTTGGTACCTAAACTGAGAAAACTGTTCAATACTAGTATACTACAGATCAAATGTTTAGCTCTTGAAATTCGGTGATATAATTTTTATCAAAAAATATCTTTTATACATTTATAATATGGGAGCTAGCCAAATTTAAAACCTTATCCAATTTTGCTCTTGTTAACTTAGTCATATGGCATGGATCTCCTCATGTTTCCCTTTCTTTTAGATTTACAATTTCATAATATGATTGTTATTACACTTGTGCAGTTTGCTGAACTCATACAACCAATTGAGACGAGGATACAAAATGTCAAAACTTTCATAAAGGTCAGAGTCTAAGTAAATGACCATTTTTGGCCTTGTGCTCTAAATTCATGAAAAATAATCTGCTGTAATTTTTGTTTTTTTATTTTGAACAAACCACTGACATGGATAATTGCTGATTATAAAACTTTAAGCTTTTGCTTGTTGGTGTAGAACATAAGGGTTATATTTATGGACATTTTTTATCATTTCAATCAGCATAGTGTAAGCAGGAGAGGTTGCAGAGTTTTATACTGTTAGTTTCTATTTGGTGCATAGGTGAGATGATAAACGATATACTAATCTGCATCTTGAAGAAGTGTTCTATCAGTTGCATATAATGATTATTCTTGCAAGCTTTATCTTAAAGATACATTTTTTAGCATTTAAATTTTGTTTATGAGTTCGATTTAACATGCAGTCTATCAAGCCAGAGCTGGAAGTGCAAGCATTACCAATCACGGATCCATATGGCCCTTCCATTATAGATGAAAAATTGGAGGCTGTGATTGTGAGGTTTGTTATATAGCATACTTGTCTGTGTTAGTATTGGGTTGTGGTGCGAAGTGTACATTTGATTTCATATCGATAGAAATAGTAAAAGAAGAACTTGTGGCCAAGTATTTAATTCTTAGTAGCTGTTTTGTGATATTGTCGTTCATGATAACTAAAGTCTTGATTTGGTAGCAATCTAAGGCGGAGGTTTGATCTAAATTAAAGATGAAACCGATATAATAGGTCATGTTAAGAGGTATATCTACCTGGCAACCTGATATTGCATATCATTTTGAAGGCAACTTCAGTGCAGTCCTTCGGCAAAAGAACTTTCTAGAACTATCCCTAACCTGGATTTTGTGAAATTTTTCTGATTTTGATTGCAGTATAAAAATATGAGACCCAACTCTATATATCATTATATTGAGTAATTTGATTACATTACTAACTGTGGAGTTGGTTCTCTTACAGCAAAGAGACTTTACCTGGTGGGTCGGCAGTAAACAGAAAAAGAGCAGAAAGAGGCCTTTCGCAGTTGAAGGTCTCAATTCTTCGTTTATTTTGTTTAGTTATAATGTTTTATATAAAATTAAAATAAAACATATTTATACTCATCAAAATACTTTTTTGTCACATTAGAAATATTTATTCCTGGATCTTATGCAGATTGAAGTTGTAGATTTGGTCTCTGGAGAATCAGGTGAAATTAAGCTGAGTTCATCAATGTTGCGAAAGCTTGAGGCTGAAAAAGCCCATAAACCAAGCACAATACCACAGACATAGTAGTAACAAAGATTTGTTGACATATACAAAAACAAAGATACAATGTAAGATGTCCATTAAAGCAACTGATATGCTGGTGCATGTTCATGGCATTGTTTCAAAAGCCAAATTCACATTCTTTAGAAGAAAATAATATTGGAACGATGTATCTTGATTTTCATATTTAAATTATCACATGTTAGAAAAAACATTATGGTTTTGTTAGGTCAAGCTTTTTATTTTTTGCTTAGAAAAATCTGTAGTAGGGGCCTAAAATTGCATACTTAGTGTTCTTGATATATATTAGATTACCCAAGTCATTATCAAGTTGCAACTCATTTGAAGCGTCAAGATAAACACAATCCACAAATCCTGGGAAAGTGACCACATCCCTGCATTATGAAGATGGTCTGTTAAGCTAAATTAAGAGTCTCAATGCCCAGATTTAATTCTTCGTTATTCATTGAAATTTTGGTCTTACATAGATTATATTGAGAAAAAATATACTTGTGCATTAGATGAATACTGAAGATGATGAATGAAATGTTTCAGAATTCTAATTCAAATTAAAGACAAAAGAAGGGAGCTACAGAAGGTAGCCTTTTTGGTCACTATCTGTCGGATACAACATACAACAGTTATGCACAAGAAAATGCATATATGTACGTGTCTCACACAATAAAGATGATTGCAAATACTTAATAGGTTGTACAACTTTTTACACAACCACTGGGCTAAGAGAAAGCAAATTGCAGTAGTTACAATTTTCTTTCTCCTGTACTAGTAGTTACCATGTCCTATTCCAGTTTAAGAATTCCCAGAGATCAAGTATGTATTACACATACCTTTCTTCGCTACCCTCCACTGGATTTTTAGGATCTGGATCTTTGTTCAGAGTTTTGCAACCTTTTAGCCCTTTAACTGATGCACCACTTACAGAAGCCTGTGTATAATGACAAAATGATTACTTTCACAAGTTTAAGCAGCAAGTGTAAGCAATAAAATTGAGTTAAAAGAACCATGCACTAGAATAATTCTGATGCACTCAGTCAATTATTGGAAGAAAATTGTTTGTAAATTTCAAAATAATATTCCAAGCACAAAATATAAAACCCCATTTAGGTTATGCTTATGACCTTTATCACTTACCCGAAAATATGTGCAAGGCAGTATTGAATAAGAATGTCTTATTGTCAGTATTTTTAACTTTTAACTTAGTCGAAAGACTTTTAGCATCTAGTGTGATCTGCAAAAATGAAAGCATGGAATCACATAATGATTTGGGAACAGAAGAGTGTGTATTAAAATTCATAATCATTTAATGGTCAAAAACCAATTATAGTGAACTTGTGTTATGTTATGCGTCGCACCACCCCACTTCATGTTATTTGTTTGTGAGAAATTTCAAATCCACCATGTCCATTGAAATTTATGGATTTCTATTCTTTTTCTACAATCACAATTTGCAGTTGAAATGAACTCTAATGAATTTCAATTTGTAGTTTTAGAAAAAATCAGAAGTAAAAATTCAAAAACCTGAATGTGTAGATGACGAAGATGAGACAAAATATGTTTATGGGTTTAGTTAAATATGAATAACCCTATCAGTTTCATCTAATTTAATATAATTATTTTTAATTAAAAAATGTAATTTGATGAATTGTGTTTGACATGTAGGAGATATGTAGTTTTCCGATAAAGTCACTTATACACTTAACAACTTTTTTAACATAATTAGAAACAAGAATAATGTTGCAAATTGACTATAATTATAGCATTGTAATTATAGTGTATCATGGTAAAAAAAAAACTTAAAAGAATTAAATGGTAATTGAATTAAACTATAAAACTAAAAATTTAATTTGGTCAATGTTCTAAGGATACAAGTTCATAAGTCAAGTTAAGGAAGAATATGTCGTTACCAATGAGAGACCAAACATGATAGTCATTAATCTTGCTAAGAGAAGGAATTAATACAAGCAATCTGGTAACCGGTAATGAAGGATAGTCAAAGACTTGTTGAATTTTCAGTTATTACCACGAGTACTCTAATTCATAGCTAGACTAGATATTCATTCTCACTAGTGTCACACTCTTTATCTTCAAATGTTAACTATATGAATAGTAACTGTTATATGAGGAAATTGAAAAGAAAAAACAACACCAAATTTTGCATGTCAACTCATTAAAAGAAAGTGAATCACTTAATAAATATGTCTAATTGAAATTTTAATTTGCAGATATTAATAAATTAATAGTTAATTTTTTTTATATATATTTTAACATGTATGATTCGAACATCATAATATCCCAAAATTATTGATCTTGTGTATTTCAATTTTATTATTTTTATATACTATTTATTATTATTAATAGTAGTAAGATTTTAAATATTAGTTGTCATTTTAATTAAGATTGTTTTGATATACCACAGTAATTATATAGAAAAATGTAATTTTAATAAAACTATTTGTCTTTTTCTATATTTGTTAAATTTCTATTATTATATTTAATAGTAATTATAAAATAATCAATTACCTATAATATAAATATAAGTATTATTTTAACATGTGCATTTAATCATTTGACTAACGTTAACATAAAATAATTTTTTAGAATTTTTTTTTTATGTGCAACAAGATTAGTCTACAAAATTGATTGATTGCATTGATTGGTTTTATGTTATAAAAAATATTACATATAATAATATAAAAAATCATATCAAACAAGAACTCTATCTGAAGCAAGAAACACTTTGATAAAAAAAAAATATATTTTAAAGAGCTTCTTATATTTTAGATTAATTTTTTAAATAAAATAAAAATTGAAAATAATAAAAAAGGACGGGGACACAAAAAAGATAGAAATTAACACTATAGAGATATTTTTTATAAGACTATAATTTTAATAGTTTCTTTTTTATGGTAACTAATAGTTAGTTTTTAAACAGTTCATTTACTCACAATTTAACTCATATTTTATATGCATTCTACTTTTATATATGTTTTCTTAGGATTGTAATTACCATAATATTTATTGTCTCACCTAACACTATTTTGTTAAAATAGTTAAAGAAATATGCAATAATTAACACTACTTTTTTTTGGATCACCTAACACTGTTGGATCACTTAACACTACTTTTTTTTTTTGAATTCGTCCATTTAATCATGTATCTTCATTTATTTATTATGTTTTTACACGTCATGCAATAGTTATGATATTTTTAAATATTTTCGATTAATTAGACATCGCAAATTTAATTTATTTATTTGTATTGTCAAACTTCTACTAATAGTAGTAACATTGAAATAATGTTTTTATTTTAATAATTTACAAAAAGTAAAATATATTCCATCAACCTATAATATATGCATTTTCTTTGATCATAAATATAAAAGAAATTAAAATATATTTGATTTTATATTTAATAATTTTTATTTTTTGATCAAAGAATATATATATATATATATATATATAAACATTAATATTTTTTTTATCAATATGTCTACATTAATTCTAAAAAATACATAAACAACTAATTCGTATAAAAATCAAGTAAAAACTCGAGTTTGAAGAAAATATATTAGATAAAACATTTTTTAAGTCATAAGTTTTATGTATAAAAAATTACATGATTTTTTTCCTTAATATAAGAAACATTGTATAGGTGTAAGTGTATTAATTATTAAAGTTATTGTGGTTTTAGATAAAAAAAAATCGTGATGTGTCAGATTTCTTTGACATTACATTGTAATAAATTCGTTATTGAATGATGTACCTCAAATTATTTATTATATTTTTTACATGATTATCATTAAATAGCAACGCTATTGTAAAATATTTTCAATTAATTAGACATCACAAATTTAATTTTTTTATATTAAAAAATTTAGACTAAATACTACTCGTAGTTTCTTAACTTAATTTTTATTAACGTTTTAGTCTTTTATATTTTTTTTTCCGATTTAGTAATTTATTTTAATTTTAAGTAATAATTTAATCTTTTATATTTTAAAATGTCAACAGTATTATCATTTGTTTTACAAAAATTCATTAAAATTTTCAAACACAACCCATAAAATTAATTATATTTTTTAATATAAAACAAATTTCATCAAATTCGTAACTCAAATGCTTAAATAAACTAATATTTGTCATTCTTTATTTGATGTTGTTAGAGATGAAAATATGAGTTTATTTAAATATTTAAGTTATGAATTTGATGAAATTACATTATATTGAAGATAATAATTAATTTTATGAGTTTTGTTTAAATTTTTTGAATTTTTACAAAAGATAGGGATAACCAAATCAGGAAGAAACAAAAAAGATAAAAAATTAAAAGATTAACTGAAATAAAATTAAGAGATTAGTGATATTATTTAGTCAAAAACTTATATTATTAGTTGTTATATTAAAATATTTTTTTAAAAATAATTTATAAAAGGCAAACACATTGATAAACCTATGTGTGTTGAGCATTAATTTTTTTTCTATATCAATATGTCCATGAATCCGAAAAAACATATCTAGGTGGGGTGACTAATAATAGCAAAAAATCGTGAAAATTGAGTGGAAACTCGAATATAAAGAAATTATATTAGATAAAATACTCTCTCAAACCTAAAGTTTTATATATAGTAGATAATTACATTATTTTTTCTCCTTAATATAGTATTAATTATTAAAGCTATATTATATTCCCTTTTTTATTTCAAGAGTTTTAATTTAACAAAAAAAATACCATTTTCTCACAAGTGGTTGTTTGTAATAATATTTTAAGAGTATTTAGAGAAAGATAAATGTTAGTATGATTTATTTGAAATGTAATTTACGTAGTCTTTTTTAGTTAACAAATTTTTTAGGATAAGACTAAAAATAGTAGTAAAAGATACTCAAATTACTCTTATTGATCTAAATTAATTAACAAATATAAAATATTATTAAACGTGATATTTGTAACTTTATCTATAAACAAAAATAATCCAATTAGACATCTAAATTTTGTTGGTTTTATGAATTGTACTCCTTTAATAACAAGAGAGAAATGATGTAGTAATGGTTTTCAGATCCCAGGCATGATAAGTGATAAGTATATTAATTGAAGGCGATTTTATTCGAGCTTCATTACCCTGGACCCACTCGCTTTTTTTTACCTTTTTTGGTTTGGAACCCCACCCCCAATACACAGTGTATTGATTCTTGTTATTGACCGAAGCTTCTGACACACTTCGTTCTCAATTTCCATCGTTTTTGAAACGCGTTGATAAGATTAAGAACCAACAAAATAGAGTAATAAAACACGTTTATCTTTTCCCAAACACTTGTTGTTGTAGTACTTCTAGTAGTCATAGTCAGACTCAATAGGGTCAAACCCACCGCGTTCATATTCTCTCACACGCTTCCGCAGCTTTCCCCTTCACCAATCTCTCTTTCACTATAAAACCTCAAAATCTCTCCCTATTTTTTCAAAATTCTTCACCGTTCACACACTAAAGTAAACTTAACTCTTTTATTCAATTTTACATGGAAATTGATTCCTTCTCATTCCCTTCTCTAGAAGATTATTCCTTTTTGTTCCCAGATATGGAACCTAATGTAAACACAAAGAAGAGAAATCACCCCGAAGATACACAACAAATTCAATGGAATAATAATAACTTCAACGATAGTGTTGCATTAAACGATATTCTCAGTTCCCTCATTCAACTCGATAAACAACAACAACAACAATTACCAAAACAAGAACAACAGCAAATAGTAACAACACCTATTATGAACCCCAATTCAAATTCCAATTCCAATTCCAACGAATTTGAAATCGAATTCGACTTCAACGAATCACCGACCAAAAAATCCCGACTAATTGGAACAGCTGCGAGTTCTTCTTCTTCTTCAATTGCGGGCCCACAGAGACGGTTATGGGTGAAAGACCGTTCAAAAGACTGGTGGGAGAAATGTAGCAGCCCTGATTTTCCGGAAGAAGAGTTCCGGCGTTGTTTCCGGATGAGTAAATCAACGTTCGAGTTAATATGCAGAGAACTCGATTCAGCAGTTACGAAGAAAAACACGATGTTACGCGACGCTATTCCGGTACGTCAGCGCGTGGCGGTTTGTATTTGGAGACTCGCAACTGGTGATCCACTTAGACTCGTTTCGAAACGGTTCGGTTTAGGTATATCCACCTGTCACAAACTTGTTCTCGAGGTCTGTTCCGCAATTAAAAATGTTCTTATGCCAAAGTTTATTCGTTGGCCTGAAGAAAATCAAATGAAGGTAATTAAAGATGAATTTGAGTCTTTATCTGGAATATCTAATGTTGGTGGTTCAATGTACACTACTCATATCCCAATTATTGCACCCAAGTCCAATGTTAATTCTTATTTCAATAAGAGACACACTCAAAGGAATCAGAAAACTTCTTACTCTGTTACTGTTCAAGGTGTGGTTGATTCCAAAGGAATTTTCACTGATGTTTGTATTGGTTGGCCTGGTAGTTACCTTGATGATCAAGTTTTGGAGAAATCAGTTTTGTATCAGAGAGTTATGAGAGGGAATTTGAAAGATGTTTGGGTTGTTGGAAATTCTGGGTACCCTTTAATGGATGGAATTTTGGTACCTTATACACATCAGAATCTTACTTGGACACAACATGCCTTTAATGAGAAAGTTGGGGATATTCAAAATGTTGCTAAGGATGCTTTTTCCAGGGTTAAAGGGAGGTGGTCTTGTTTGCAGAAGAGGACTGAGGTGAAGATTGAGGATTTGCCTGGTGTTCTTGGAGCTTGTTGTGTTTTGCATAATATTTGTGAGATGAGGAATGAGAAAATGGATGATGAATGGAGTTTTGAACTTTTTGATGATGAGATGGTGGCTGAGAATGGTTTGAGATCAGTTGCTGCTGTTCAGGCTAGGGATAATATTGCTCATGATTTGTTACATCGTGGCCGTGCTGGCAATACTTTTTTGTAGTCTTATGTTTATGTCGGATTTAAATATGAATCAACGGCATAAAATTGATGGTATAATTTGAACTGCTCGATTTAAAAAAGGCAGCTTAAATTGTTTACAGCGTAAAATTATGTGATGTAGTAATTGTATCAAATTCGAGTCCGTCAAATCATATCTTCGATAACACATAAAAGTATACGTCATTATTATCATTACTTTAGAGAAAATTCAAGTTTGTAACGTTAGTGATGTGTTGTGAATGTAGTATAATCATTTTGTTAGATCAATGTATACTTATAGTGTTTTCTATAAAAAAAATGTATACTTAGAGTGAGAGATTTTTTATTTGAAGATAAAATGAATGAAACAGTTGAATCTTTTAGTCATGTCCATCTTAATAGAATTTTGAGTTGCGGAGGATATTGAATTAAGGAGTTGTTCCTTCCATGTGCTGTTAAAACAAAGTTGAAATTGGATTTTAATCCTTATAGCAAGTGCTAAAGATGTGTTTGGTTTGAAATAGAGGTACCAAACTTCACTGCTAATTTTATCACTTAGAACAAATTTGCTAATATACTAGTACTTTACAACAACTCCCCCAAATCAATGTGAGAGGTGTTGAAGAAGCATGTGAAGCTAAGACTGGGTGCATCGCAATTGCAAGAAAATGCAACCCCGGAGTCTACTACTAGTTGACTATTGGTACAACGACAGAATAATTTAATTGGTCATCATGATAAATCTAGGTGGTCCTACTCCTATGCACATGGATCATTTCCTAGCTTTGTATTGATCCAAATCCATGCGGGACCTGCACATTATTGAAATGTTAAATTTTACCTTAACTATAAATTGTTCCCCTATTTTATCTAATCTAGAATTTTTGTCTTAATTTCACAATTTTTATCTTCTTAATTTTATAATTTTTTAATTTGAATCTACTACATTAAATTCTGGCGATGTGACAAGATTTGTATAGTTATGTGCTTGAAACATTAAAAGAGTTCTACCAAAAGGTTCAAAGTTAGATGTCTAACACTAACAATTTATATATCCTCTTAACTAATTATCTACCACTTACCTTTGTTTGTAAAAACAAATTATTTATTTCACCCAACAATATAAAGTATATTTGATTTTTCATTTTCAACTCTAAATGGTATTATGTAATGAAAAATGGGGTTGACATTATGTTTGGTTCATTATAAACTATTATATTATAAACTATTATTTATCAAATTTAATTTTGATTCAAATTCACATTTAGCAGCACATAATTGATACTTCACATTTAGTAATATTACAAAGTTTTCTACCTATTTTGCCACTAAGTGCATAATGTGTATCATTGCTCTCTTCACATGATGGGACACAATTTTTTTTTTTAATGAAGCTATTTGTACAAGTCAGATGAGTAATGAGAGGGATATTTTGTTCAATTACCTACATCATTTTTTTAAGAAACTGCGTAAGTGTCACACTTTTTTTTATTAATTTCAAAACATCCGAAACATTACATAAAATATATAATTTTTTAGTATAGGCACATTTAAATTAATTGTATAATCTAAACACAAATTATTTGATAAAACAGCGTTTGAAAAAAAAATCAAAACATAAATTAAGTTAGAGAAAAATTAATTTTAACTAAAAATATGTTTGTAAATTAAAATTTACTCAAAACTACATTTGCAAATGTTAACCTAAACAAACACATATTCATTTTATCAAGAGGATTACGTAGGATTGCGTCTAATGAAAGAGAATAGACTCTCTCAATATGACTAATTCCAATTTGAATTTCCTTTGAGAGCGTTATCCACAATGTTTTATAGTCCTTAAAGATGTATGTATATATTAATAAAAATGTGTTATTAAAAATAGTTAAATATATTTTTAATTTCTATAAATTTTCAATTTTAATCTTTGTAAAATAAAAATACAATATTTAGTCATTATAAAATTATTGTACAATACATTTTGTTAAGTGAATCTATATTTTTTAATGGATTTTTTTTAAGTATATTTACAACAATATAAAAAGTTATTCCACAATAAAAACCTCATAATTTGAACTCAAAATTCATATTTAATTCATTTGAACTTAAAAAATTAGAAATATTTGTGGATGAACATTTTATTGAATAAACATGTTTGTAAAAAATCATTCATAAATTTAAAATTGAAAGACACTTAGACATGTTTCATTTCAGTAAAAACTAAAACTGAATAATTTTGCACATACTAAAAGTTGTGTGTTTATTTTATAAAAACTAACCTTAAAATATTAAAAATTTATAGATATTATAAACATATTTAACCCTGTTAAAAATACATCAACCAAATTACTTAGAAAATTGTTTTTTAATTGTAACCAAAAATAATAACTCTTACTCTTTTATGTTTTATAAATAAAAATTGCTTTCTTTTCATTTGTCTTTTAAAATATGTAGCAATATAAATTAAAATTAAAATATTATAAACTCATATTTTACTTATGTATCGTGCTAGTTTACGATTAGGGACTGAGATAAGTCAAATCGACCGACAGGGACATGCGACCTTATCGTATTAAATATATTGTGGTATTAATTTTGTACCGTTTAACATGATATTTTACATTATTACGTTTTTGAAATGCAGTATACACAATTTCGTAGAAGTAGTTAAAATAAATGATAAATGTTTTACACTTATCATCTATTTCAACTATTCTGCTTCAATATGTTTATTTATATCTTTTTATTTATCTATTATCGATGTAACTCTAGATGAGATATTGTCGTAACTTTTAGTTTATAGCTTCTTTACATATTACCATTTATGTAAATTTATAAGTTTTTATATAATTTATTTTGCTAAATGAGTGTGGCCTAATTGGCTAAGCAACACTAAGTCTACGAGAAATACCACACTTCATCTCCAAATAACACACTCTTGAGGAGGAGCACAAAACTTTAAATTGCAATTCAAGTATATGAGAAGAGATTAGCTTCACATCCAATCTATTTTTTAAAATACCTTATATCATTAGAAAGTTGTAGAACTAAGGTCCAATAGGCCCCAAGTGCATGTTACAGACGTAATTCAAGAAGGCGGGTTGAGGATAGTTCCAATCCATTTTCTCTACTCATTGTTCAATACATGTTTTAGCTAAAAAAATGAGCAGCATTGTTGCTTTTCCTTCTAACATACTCAAACTAAACATCCGTAAAATATAACCTTATATCCCATACTTATAACAATAAAAAGTTGAACATAATCACATGATTGCTTCATTTTTGCAACCCCTTCATGATGTCAAGGTTATTGCCTTCAATCGCAACCTAGTATATTTGGAAAGTAAAAATCGAGCGCGACATCTGATGACTTATACCACTAGTCCGCCACTTAGTCCACCACAGAGTTTTGAGGTTGAAACTGCTACAAATTAACCCTGTGAGTCACATATGATACAACCAAAGCTCCATATGTTTTTATAAGTTGTCGCATCAAGTCAATCTTGTAGCTTTCAATTAACGATTAATTGAGTGCCAAATGTCATAATTATAGTATTTTTTCTTAACACTAATACCCCACTTGGTAATTACTATAAGCAAAATTTAACTAATTTTGAACCATTAAATGTTTTTCTCTTCGGATAAACCATTAAATTCTATTATTCATAATATATCATTCTTTTAATTAAAAAATATATTTAATACTGGTAGTTGTATGAACTTAATTGTCATGTATGATTAATGTAAAAAGTTTTATACTATCAGACATCAAAATATTACAATCATTCATTCATAGACATGACTTTAGAGATATTTATAATAAAAGTCTAACATATTTAATGATATAACAATTGCAATCGTTTGATTATGTAAAAACTATTTATATTGATAATGTATATGAATTAAATTCTACTTGTAATATTGCAATATTTTGAATTAAATTAATTAATTGAAATTAAGACTCTCAAACATCGAGCCTTTAGACTCGTTTTATACTCCCCCTATAATGAAATATAAACAAAAATAGTAACAGATGAATTGATGTATCTGATATTAAATCAATTACCATTTTTTATTATATTTTATATTAAAAGAAGTAAAATTAAAATAAAATATAAATTTTACATTAAAAAAATATTATTATTTGTCTTTTAAAATCATATTCTTAACGAGTACCTTCCGGGACTTTATTAACATTTCTCTAAAAGTTATATAACTCATCTTTACATTATCATCTAATTAATTTGCAACTTTTGGCAGCATATTTATACAGTATGATAATAATCAGAGCACATGTATGTAACACAATGCCAGGTATACGGTGTCGAACACCGTAATTACAAAAGAGTCCTCGATGAATCAAGAATCTAATTTCCGAAAAAATAGAAAAATATGGGTATAACAGTAATATGAGTACGAACCATTTGTTGCCGATCATCGATCAAAACACCGTACTCCTCAACGTCCATGGTTTTGCTTCGTACGAATTTGAAGCTTCAACTAGCGTCAGGCAACTCAACGATAACGTTCAATTCCAACGGGTTTTCGATTGTCACAATCGCCGATTAAACCCTCTCATCATTGCAACATTCAAGGTTTTCAATTTTGAAATTTCGCTCTATTTTCGTTTTTTAAATTAAACTTCTAGGGTTTTGTTTTTGGCAATTTTGTAATGCTTTTACTGTCTCATTAAGGTAGTTCGTTATTTCCTTTTCTGTTGATTCAGTCCCTAGGGTTTCTTCTTCTTACTCGGGTCTCATTTTTTTTTTCAAAAAAAAAAATCGAAATTATTATTTCGAGCAAATTGAGATTGAAGAAATATGGTAGAAGAGGTAAATGCTTGCATGGGCTCGCTATGGTATAGTAATTTCAAGTCATCTCGTTGATACATACATACTTTCTATTTCTTTTTATCAGAAAAATCACTGTGGATGATACTATATCAATATACCAAAATTATGTTTAATTTTTATCGAGCTATCATATTAGAAAATAAATAAAGTAAATTATTCGAGTTCAGATTGTGTAATAATTTCTAATGTGCTGTCATTGCTTAATGCGGTAGTATATAATGTATTGAACTGGGGAAGTAAACATAAGAGCAAACGAAGATGGGTGTGATTTGTGAGTGTAGGAAAGTGGGACTTGAACTGTTTTTTGTGGGGTCGGAATATGAGCTGATTATTGAAAAGATGGATCTTCTGTTTTTCTTGTGATTGTGATTAATGGAGTTCAATTAATGGTCTAAAATTGGTGTTTGAAGTATTGTTAGCAACTTAGCATAAAAGGCTGCGGTGATTGGTTTGCATTGAGTGTATTGTTAGCAAACCTTCATAGCATTTGTCAGAATGACATTGATTTTACTGTGATGTCAATTGAGTATGTATTTCTATGAAATCACATTTCTGCATATGATCTACTGATCACGATGACTGGTAATGTACAATTGATGTGACTTGCACGTTCATGAGTTTGCACTGTGACTTGCTTTTTTCATTTATGCATGGGTATGCCTATTGATATTAAGTTTTCTGCATTCAGTAATTCGCAGCTTCAGAAGTTAACTACACTTTCAAAAGAGCGCCAGAAGGAATTTATATTCTATCAAGACTTTAAGGTAAGAAGTATATTACATCTTACAAACTTTATGGCTGATTTTGTTCCCTGCAGATAGTATTTGGTATGCAGATAGGACAGAATGGAACAGTTTATTTGTTCCGTTCTCCTTGATTCTACCTTCTTAATCAAATCGAAATGTAATTTTTTTTTAACCTCCCAGTTACATTTAATTTATAGAACGCACCCAATGTTCCGTGTTTCTTTATTTCTAAAATGTACCAAATATAGATTAGAATCCATACTTTCCATTTTGTATTGTCCTAACTTGTCTACCAAGTACCAACTTTACACTAGTAGTCATTTGGTTGGGAGAATGTTCATCTGCTACTTTGACTTGTTGTCATAAGTCTCATGTCTACGTAATTAAAAGTTAAAGTGAGATTTGTTTTGGGGATTAATTGTGTTTTTTTTGTTTGTTTCTGTTTGAGGGGGTATACTACGAAGCAATGGTAGATTAGGGATATAAGAATGATGAGCTAGTCCTGTATAGAGCAGATATACATATGATGTAGTTTAATCCAGTTTTTTTTAGCTCTATCAAGTTGATTGAGGTTAAGGATTTATAACTTTTTTAGATATACATTTTAAGTAGCTTTGTATAAGAATGTTGGGGCTGATACTGCTAATTACTTCTACAAATTTTGACATTTATGTGGATTTTTAATCTCTGGAAATAGTATATATGTCAATAGAGTTTGACTTTTTTATGATTATTTTGACCTTTTCAGGTACTTTGTCCAACTGTTCTCTTGTGATTTAGATTTGCCCTTTATGTGCTACTGTTCTGCATTTTTGTCACGCACCACTCTCTAATATCTATTTTTTACTCAAGATGTGTTGGAACTAGTGCAATGGCAACATCTAGCAAGTTTGATCCATCTTCCAATAGCCCAGACAGACCTTTGTACACTGGGCAGCGTGGATCCCACTTAGCAGCTTCATTAGATAGATCAGGTAGCTTTCGAGAATGCACGGAGAATCCAATTCTGTCTTCTCTGCCCAACATGTTGAGAAGTAGTTCCCCAGCAACACATGGGGATGTGGAGAGCTTCTTCAATTATGTACATTTTGACCCAAAGTTGTTGGTGCTAGATCCTAAGTCTAATCGTCATATGGATTATAAGCGACATGTTAATGCTGCTCTTGGAATTTCACCTGATGAATCTCCATCAAGTGCTGCAAAAGGAAAGCTACCTCCATCGCCAGTACCAGAAGACGTCAAGCGTCTGAGGGATAATTTGTATGCAAACAATGTGAAGGCGAGGTAGTTCTTTGTAGGTTTTTTACTTGCGTTGAAGTCAGATGTGTGTGATTAAGGAATAACATTGGATAATTATGCATTTCAACAGGGAACGTGGGAAAATGTTCAACGAGGCATTATCTGTATTCAATGAAGTTTTCCCCACTGTAACTTTGAAGAAGAGATCTCGAGTTGAAGGCTTCTCCAACGACCGTTCTAGTGTCATGTCGAATGACCGCTCAGTCTTGGGGCCAAGCATGGGTAAGGTTGGCGTTCAAGGTCATCCCGTTACAGGTGCTTTTGAACTAGATCAGCAAAAGTCGGAAGAAAGGACCAAAAATCTCATTCCAAACAAGCGCACTCGAACTTCTATGGTTGATTTAAAGGTATGTGTCTGATTTTTTTCCCATGCTTGTTTGCTAGTGTTAACACTGCACAATTTCATTCATTCTTTTAATTCCTTTTCGTGCTGCCTATTCAACTTTTTACTGTTTTAATGTAAATACGGCAGTTATATATAGTATATATGCCTTGGTAGTTGGTAGTATATTTTAAAACATTTGTCTCCATACCTCCAATGTCTTCTCAGGAGTTACCTGCTATAACATTTCCCCGTTTGTGTTCTATTGGATATAGCACTTCATATATATAAATTCTTTACATACAGAATTATCGTTTAAAATTTGTATTCTATCCTTAAGCTTGTATGTAGGTGTTTTATGAGCTTTATAGTTGGTTTATGCCTATCTTGTTTCTTGTCTGAAAGTGGCAAAACATTTATTTTTTCCTGCTCTAATGAGGCATGAGTGTGCTTCGGTGGCTTTAAACATGTGTTATTTCTTTTAAATGAAGAGTCAAGTTTCAGATTAACATGGTGTGAGCATATCGGACTAATATTTTGATATATTTTAGATGGATGTGCGAACCAATTCTCTTGTCAGACCATCGGGGATTGTTGATAGAGATAAGGAAAAGCTACGAAATGCCAATAATGGTCTAGTTCAGAGTGAAGAGCGAACATTACCTATTGGGGGCGAGGGTTGGGAAAAGTCAAAAATGAAGAAGAAGCGTTCCTGCATCAAACTAGATGGTTCTCCAAGTACTACATCGAATAAACCTGTTAATGGTTTCCAGGAAACTAAACAGGGAATGCAACAAAGACTTGCTGCTGATTCTCGGTCGAAATTGAGTAACGATTCTAATTCCTTTAGGTATGAAGATATTGGGTAAATTGTTGTTGTTGAATGAATATGTTAGATAATCAGTTCTATTTTTATTATCACATTTTTCTGTTTAATATTTTTGTGTGGGTATTAATAAACCCTAAACCCTAAAAGAAAGATAATACTATTGTGAGGGATTTTGCTAGGTTCTTCCTGGTTTTTAGGATCATGGATTTAAACATTTTGATGGATGTTATCATGTAACAAGTTCTTATTACTGTTATTATTAAAACCAATTTCATTGTTTTGCTAATATTTAGGCTACAGATAGAAATAATATTTTCATCTATCTTTGTATAGGCTGGGAGTTTCTAATGGAACTGTTGCTGCTGGCAAATCAGATGGAACCTCTCAACAGACTGGATTGGGTATACGTACTCCTACCCATAGAAATGAACAAGATAATAATTCCCTTGTCAATGATAAGCGGGGTCGACCTGTTAGTTCAGACAAGGAGAGGGTGAGCTTCAGAGCTGTTAACAAGTAAGCAGACAAACTGTGGCTCCCATTTTCTCCTGTATATGATTTTGTGCTTTGGGGCAAAAAAACATTTCCTTGGATACATTTTTTTTACATGTTGCTTTCTTTTGCGCTTTGGAGCCTTGTGATCAGCGATCAAAATCTTTCTTCATATTTGAGTTGAATTCTGCAGTTGATTAAGTCTCTATTATGTTTTATTATGCCCAGAGCAACTGTTCGTGATGAATTTAATTCAGCTAGCCCTACCTCAAGTACAAAAATGACTACTGCTATTAGGGCTCCACGATCAGGTTCCGGAGTTGCCCCCAAGTTGTCACCAATTGTTCATAGAACAGCTGTTTCTAATGATTGGGAGCTTTCTCATTGTGCTACAAAACCTCCAGCTGGTGTTAGTAGTACTAACAATCGCAAACGTGCGGCGTCAGCACAGTCATCTTCCCCTCCTGTTGTCCCCTGGCAGAGGCCACAAAAAAGCTCCCGCACTGCCAGAAGAACAAGCTGTGTGCCCGTTGTTTCAAGTAACGATGATTCCCCTGCTGTGGATGTTGTCTCTGATGTGGCTGGTAATGATGTTGGGTTAGCATTTGCAAGACGCCCAGCTGGCAGTTCTCCTCAACAAATTCGTTTAAAAGGTGAACCTTCACCTTCAGCAGCTTTATCTGAAAGTGAAGAGTCTGGGGTGGGTGAGGTTAAACCAAAAGAAAAGGGCAGGAAACCGGAAGAGATAGATCTGAAAGCTGTACAAACAGTTCCAAAGGTGTCTAACTTGGTAACTAGAAAGAGTAAGCTTGTTTCTGGAGAAGAACTTGGAGATGGTGTTCGGAGGCAAGGCAGGACGGGGCGCGGTCTCAATGTCACAAGGTCACTGGCACCAATGACATCTGAGAAGCTTGGAAATATGGGAACTGCAAAACAACTTAGAAGTGCAAGAATAGGATGTGATAAGAATGAAAGGTTAAAATGCTTCTATCTCTTGTTTAAATTTTTTGAGAAAATGAATGGAAGTCTTAAGGTTTTATGGAATCCTTGCAGCAAGGGGGGTCGTCCACCAACAAGGAAACTTTCTGATCGTAAGGCCTATGCTCGTCAAAAGCCTACTGCCATCAGTGCAGCAGCAGACTATTTTGGTAAAGTTAAAACTTCAGAAACAGTAAATGAACAGAATTTTTGTAAGTATCGTTATTCACGTTTGGTTTTGTTGGTTTAGTTGGGTCAGAAGATGGACATGGGGAGCTATTGGCTGCTGTAAAGGGTGTTATCAACTCTGGTATAAATCATACTAAATACTAATATACTATATATTTTCGCATCCTAAATAATTTCCCCTTGGTAGAGTAATTTTTAATATTTTTTTTACTGCAGCGTATAGCTTCTCCAGTCCATTTTGGAAGCAGATGGAACCTTTCTTCAGTTTGATATCTGAAGAAGATATTACTTACTGGAAGCAGAAGGTATTAATCTCCGTTGTTTCAATGAGATTATCAATGATAGTTGTCTCTTTTTTTAAACTTTGTGATGGATCGGTAGGTAGTTATGCTGATTACTGATACTTAGTCATAGCACTTCCATATGCTGGGAAATAGTACATTGCAGCGATGCTTTAGATTTTTGTGATGTTATCCATAATATCTTAACTCCACTTAAATTAACAGATTAACTATATCATTTGTAAGTAACTATTGATCCATAATAACTTAACTCCACTTAAAGTAACAGATTAACTATATCATTTGTAAGTAACTATTGATGAGGAAGATGTTGTCTGTGTTATTGTATGTGGATACTCGTAGGTTTTCTTTTGTTCCATTAATCTTTTTTTAGTTCTGTTGGATGCAATGAAATGTTTCTGGGGCTGCACTGTAATAGGAACGGGATCAATAAAGTAATGAAACTGGTAACGACTGGAAATTTATTCTGATCCTCTATTGATCAAGTATCCTAATCTGAACTCTGGAAACACAGTTTTGATGAGGATTACAGTGGAAGTCTCTTTCTCAATTCCAGGATTGTAGATCCCTGGTCCCACTCCCTATCAGTGTTCTACAAACTTCCATACCATTCACTCTCCTCTCAGACCTTTTTACTCTGTTATTTTCTCTTGCCCCCAACTACATCTGTTAGATGTCCCTAACTACATAACTGTCACTTACAGAAATTGGCTCAGACTCTAGTCTCCTCTGTTTTCTCCTATTTCACCTAACATACACCTTAGTTACTTTAGGTTTACTAACACATTAGAATTACTACTGACTACTGAGAATTGCTGAGTGTCAATTAGAAGATGAACGCAATGGTGCATTTTTTTTTAAGACGTGTATTGGTGGTGTTAAAGATATGACTTAGCAGCATAATGCAGCTCAACCATTGACTGTTCTAGTAGGTTATATGACATTGACACAGATCAGTTCTTTTTGTACTGAGGTCATCTGTTAACGATATTGACTAGATGGCATAATGTTGTGCGATCTCTCTTCATGCATATAAACTTAAGGCCGAATCTTGAAGAGCTGATGATAATTCGCTTATATCCAGGAAAGTGGTGGCTGTGGGGCCTGTGCCTTCTCTATATGATGGAAGTTTTTGGCTGTTATTAATTCTACCAACAAATTTCCTTTATTATAATTATAACATGACTTTTGAAGTTTTGATTAATTATTTTAGAGTTAGCTTGATAACAATTTGTTGTTATAATTTTTTACTACTAATATTTGTTATGTTTTGAAGCAATATGGAAGTATTGCCATTGAATTTTATTTTTTGGTTATGTTTTTTGTATATCTGTTCTGTTTTAGTTTGATGTTAACATTTTTCCTTCAATTTTTTATATTTATATTTTTATTGATGATTAAGGCAGAATAAAACTGGTTTAAAAAAATGGAATTTCTGAGACAAACCTAGAATAGGAACCAAACTTCTTTAATACTTCACTTGCCCTTTTAGGTTAATCTTGAATCAAGCACTCTGACGTCAACTCCATTTCCTTCAAATATATATGGTTGCAAAACCATTGTTAATGGATATGGGTTGATTGGCTGCAAAAGAAATGTCATGAATGATGCTATGAACACAGAAAAGTTGCCACTACCCAAGGGAGATCATAATGTGGTACCTCTTTGTCAAAGGCTTATAGCTGCTTTAATCTCTGAGGAAGATCGTAATGGTGGAAATGAAAGTTTCAACTTTGATGCATACAATACTGAATCCGAGCCTGATGGAGAATTGGAATTGAGTGGCTTTGGTCACCGCTCACTAACTAATTTTCAGTTTGCTTGTCATTCCACTTATAATGATATGATCGATATTCCTAATTTTGGGTTGAATCCAAGCTTTGCCAACTCAGTAAATGGTTTTCTTCATGATAAAACATTAATGTCTAGTTTGGCCTGTTCAGAGTTGCAGTACAATAGCTTGGGTATAAATGATAAGCTTCTATTGGAGCTTCAAAGTATTGGACTTGCCCCAGAACCAGTGGTAAGCTTACTTGCCTAATCCAGAAACTTTAAATTATATTGTTAGCATGTTCTGTATTTTTTGTCAGAAATCTCTTTAATTTAACTGATGGATTACTTAAAAATGGTATGGTTTTTGTTAAATATCTAGTATGGTAGTAACTGCTTGTTTTTTTAAAGCCTGAAATGGTGCAAGAAGATGATGAAACAATATTGGACGATATTACGAGGTTAGATGAGCTTTACCAAGGACAGGTATGGACTAATGCTGAAGTCACCCATAATTATTATTTTGTTACATATAATATTTCACTTCACACAATATTAATGTATGAATCAGTTGTCGAGCTGGAGAGATTTTATTTATAAATTTCGTTAGATATTTAATGAAGTTTGTCTTTTATCGTATGTAATTTAGTTTATGATTTTTATTTACTTGTGTGTTATAGGTTTCCAAGAGGAAAGACTTGCTAGATGGATTGTTGAAATCTGCGTCGGCAGCAAGAGAACTTCAGGAAAAGTAATTGCACTGCCATTTGTACCCTGATAATGTGCTTATTTTAACCTTTTGTACATTCATTGTTCTGAATATAAACTTATCTTTAACAGGGATTTTGATCAACGTGCTCTAGATCAACTTGTTGTGACGGCTTATGAGAAATACACGGTAATCTTTTTGACATTCAATATTACTGTTTATGAAATCTGGTTGCCAACTTTAAAACAAGATTTTTGCATGCTAATTTAGTTATTTACTCCAAACTTCTGGGCTGAAGATTTAGCTAGAGCTGTATTACAATAGTTGTTGAAAAAGCCTTGAGATCTTTATATTACACTGATGGATAATGCGTTCAGAGTGAGTGCCTGGTTTGGACTGTCATTGTTCAGGTATTTCTTTTTGGGACGGGCTGGGGGTAGAATCTAAGTGTATAAGGACCATATGTTATGTAATTTATGTATTCATAATATAGCTACTGGAGCTGGAAGGTATTGTAAACATCTTACAGTAAGTGATCATGGTAGCGCTCCTACTACCACATTTTGAAGTATGAAATCCTACCATTTACAACCGGAAATATGAAATCCCAAGGGGTTCTTATTCTGGTCTTTGAGTTCATGTGACATTATTTGATCTATTCTTAATTTTTCTAAGCAAAACTGAAACCCATGCTTTGCCCTATTATCTGCTTAAAGTAATTTAAATTGTCCTAAGAAAAAGCGTCAAACATTTTATTTTCTATTAGAGTAAATAAAATGGTGTCCCATGCTTGAGGACCAAGTCCCACAATCAGTGGCAGATCTTGCACAGAATATCGGGGGAAGCCGGAAAGCGATAAGTATTAACTAAAATATTATAATCAAAATTCTTAAAAGTCATATAGTTTTTTTTAGAGTTTCACACAATTCATACATAGTAGACAAGTTGAAAATGTTAGAATTTCAATTCTCACGAGTTTTACAATTTTCACAAGTCACACAATTCCCACAAGTTTTTAGAACTTCACACAATTCAATCAAATAAAATATATCTATTTTACGATTTTCATCTTTGTCGAAAACTTTCTTCTTGAAAAATGCATCAATTTTTTTATGTTTAAACATAGTGTCACTCTTAAAAAAATACACATTAATTAAAACAATTCACAATTAAAAAATAGTATCACACTATATCATATATCAATGGTTAACATGCAAAAGTTTGCTAATAGTTAGTAGTTGAGTTGCTAATTAGGGTGTTAGAGTTTGTCTGTTAGTAGTTGAGTTGTTAATTAGGTAGTTTATCTATATATAGAGTTTGTTGTATTAATTTTATTAGTATAAGTTATAAGAGAGTGAGAACAAATTTAGTAGAGAGAAGAGAGGCGAAATGCGATGTCAGTTTCTCAAAACCATAAAGATTTGAGAATATTTTAATAACTTATCACTAGTATTTTGATAATCTACCGTTATTATATTTATAAAAAAAAAATATTAAAAAATATAAGGGATACCGTGGCCCCTGCCCGCTCCCGAAAAGATCCTCCATTGCCCACAATTATGGTGTCTAGATAGGGTGAGATGCATGAATAACTAGCCATCAGTTAAAAGGTTGTTTCTGTGACTAAAGTAAAGAAAATCAGGTCACAAGCTAGCAACCTTATTGTTGCAGTTGCAGTGAGGCCCACCTTAAAAATGTCCTGTATTGCATAGTTAGATCATATGGCAGAGTGGCTTAACAAATGATTGATTGACAGGCTTGTCGGGGTTCTAGTGCCTCGGGTGGGAAAAATGCAAGTACCAAAATGGTCAGGCAAGCTGCATTGGCATTTGTTAAATGGACATTGGAGCGATACCACCAATTTGAAGATACAGGCAAGAGCTGTTTCAGTGAGCCTTTGTTCAAGAATATGTTCCTTTCTGCTACTTCCCAGCATAGTATTGTTCGACAATCAGATGGAATGGAGGCGGATCCCTCAAAACCACACACTTCTTCTTCCCTGTCTCTTGAAACAAGATCAGGTTTTTCATTACTTTCTGGAATAAATACTTTTTATTTTGTTTTTCTTCTATGTCTACTGTGTCAGCATGCTCATTTACATACTCAGATAACAACAATTGTACATGCCTGATAGAATCCGAGAGAAAGTGATAGAAACTGAGAGAAAATATGTTATGAATGTTGTTTGTATTGATAGAATAAATTAAGACCTTCGATTTACATCTACTATTTATACTAGATGAGACTAACTGACTCAAGGTCAGTTAGTTATACAGGTTGTTGGACTAGGTGCTGACTCGACACTTTCTGTTACAGCTGTTTTAGTTATAGTTAGAAGCCTCCTTGGGCTTAGCTTATGCTACACGCTTGCTATACTCTATTAATGCCATCTGCTTTGTCTGGTATACAATGTCTTATTTTTCCTTTTGCTCCTTTCAGCACAAGCTAGATTTTATATTTTTATCTGTGTTATTCTTTCTGCAGCTTCCATTGGTTCACAGCAGAGCCCGTCACAATTTTGTCAGAATAAGGATAATCTTGATCTCGGTTCATCAGATATGCTTCCTGCTTTAAATCATTCATCTGAACAAACCAGTGGCAAGGAAGATTTATGGTCAAACAGGGTGAAGAAGAGGGAATTGTTCCTTGATGATGTGGGGGGTACTCAAGGCAATTCAAATGTGCCGGGCATTGGAAGTTCTTTAACAAGTAGTGCAAAAGGAAAGCGAAGCGAGAGGGAAAGA
>NC_021166.2:3085135-3095525 GCF_000331145.2 Cicer arietinum
AAACGGAACTACCAAAGTTGGTAGGCCAGCATCATCCAGTGCTAAAGGAGAAAGAAAATCCAAAGCAAAGCCTAAACAGAAAGCAACTCAGCATTCTGTTTCTGTAAATGGCCTCCTTGGCAAGTTGTCAGAGCAACCAAAGCCAGCATTGCCTTCTGTTTCAAAGTCTAATGAAATGCCTAGTAATAGAAACGCCAATGAAAAGGGTGAGTTTGGTTTGGGTGGATTGGAAGAGCCTATTGATTTGTCCAACCTGCAGCTACCTGGAATGGATGTGCTTGGTGATCCCGGTGACCTTGCTGACCAAGGTCAAGATATTGGTTCCTGGTTGAATATTGATGACGATGGATTACATGATGATTTTGACTGTATGGGCCTTGAAATTCCCATGGACGACCTTTCAGATTTGAATATGATGGTTTGAAGCTGCTTTCTTTGTATAGAGTTCATTATTATACCAATAACAAAGGAAACAAAGTACTCTGAAGAAATAACCAGTTACATAGGATGGTTTGATGGCTAATTATGTCTACAATTAGGTTATATAGATTCTTTGGTAAGTTATTCTCTCCAAGTTGTTTTTGAGTGACGTTTCTAGCTTTTTTGGGTTTTGCTAGTGCTCAAGTCCGTGGCTTCCACTGTAAAGATCTTTTTTTCCTAGGTAGAAGTTAGTATTCCTAGCGATTATTATATGTTAGAAACACTATTCTGGTTGTAGCTCTTACAAGTCAGAGAACAAGGCCTCATGTACATACATTTAATTTTTATAATAAAACCAGCTTTATCATTTGCGGGCTTGCTACTCTCTTTTGATTTCCCCCCTCTTGCATGGGTTTTCTTTTGGATTTGGATTTTGCAGATACATACCTCAATGTCATATAGTGCAAGCGGTTTGCTGCAGTGGCTTCATCCAGGTGTTATCCACCACATTATTGTAAGAGGTTTTCAAGGAAAATTTTGATGACTGATGTGAGTGTGGTCAACTGACTATTGCCTGTGTTTCATCAGGTAATCCATTGCTGCCTGCTTTTGTTACTTTGGATGTATGAAGCAGATCCCGGGTATCTATCATTGCTCTGGCTCTTTTAGAAAAATAAGATTTTAGAAAGAAATGTAGACAACACATTTTACCTGGTTTTGTAATAATCTATATTCATAAAAGTTTGTACCTAGTAGGAATTGAGAATTGTTAATGTTCTTGTAGTTGATTTTGACTTAATAGAGATTCTTAGTTGGAGGAATTACAACATTTGAAGGTTGAAGGGTCATTTTGTTGAAAGTACTTGCAAATATTTATTCCATGACGAAATATAGCTGCAGTTCACTTTATTCCAAAGTAAGTCTTCCCGACACATTTTACCTGATTTTGTAATATCTATATGCATAAATTTACTACCTAGTAGGAATTGAGAATTGTTAATGTCCTTATAAGATTTTGACTTAATACAGTATTTGCAGGGTCATCTTGTGGATATAAGTGCTTTCAATTTTTTTTAACCCTCTGGTTCCTAAGAAAATGAAGCTTGAGTAATTCAGAGTTTACTTAAGATATAAGTAAAGTTTGATCAAGGATTCAAATTCGCTGTCTCTCAAAAGATTCATTATTAATTGAAGTTCATGACCACTTGGTTCTTTGAAATATTTATTCCATGACAAAATTTAGCTGCAGTTAATTTTATTCTAAAGTAAGCCTTCTTGATTTCCATTTTTCTATTTAAATTTTGATATGTCTGTCGTTGAAGAGATTGTGCTATAACCATATAGTGAAATTCTGTTCAGGATATCAAACGCTCAAAATAACGTGGATATAATCCCTTGATAATTAATAGCATGTGGCTGACATGGAATATCTTCCTCCTTTAGCCCGACTTTCTCTTGTAGCTGCATATTTTATGTTGCCGGAACCGGATTTTCCTATATACTGGGACTTGATGTGAATATATAATTCGGGCAAACGAATTTTGTGTTACATTATTACCTTTGTAGTTCTACTAACTGTGGAGTTATTAATCTCATTAATAATTAAAGGAAAAGTTAATTTGTCCCATGAATATAACTCAGTAGATAATTGAAAGAATATTGATGTGCAGAAGTTTAAAATTGAATTTGGAATTCACTATTTTTCAAATTTAAAGTGTTTAAGTCTAGTCATTAGGTTATTTAACAAAAAAGAAATTAATTTAAAAAATTTGTGACAATTGACCCAATTTACAGTACACTAAAAATTAAATAGTTTCATGAGTTTAAAAGAGGTGCAAAGTCAATGCAAACACTTGAATATGAAAAATTCTCATTAATTATAAAATGGGTTCATTTCTTAGTTTAAAAAAGATATGTGAACACTTGAATATGAATATTTTTCATTAATTATAAAATGGGTTGAACAAGTATCTTTATACAAATGAGGTGTAGACTAAATGGGTTGAACAAGTATCTATGTACAAATGAGGTGTAGAATAAAAATCTTTAATATAATCAATATTAATATTTGAGCATTTCTGCTCAAGGTAGAGCATATCTATCATATACATCAATTTTGTTACATATGTAAGTTATGTGAGGATCTTTTGGAGATTTAGTAAAGATATTACAAGTTAATATTTAGAATTGACAAAGGAATCAAACCTCACAAAAATGTAATTCATGTAATAAATGTTTCAACCACTCAAGCTCACATGTGCTAAGAGTCAAATCCTAGTCCAATTGTCTTTTTCGTACTCGAATCTTGATGGCAGCTGAACCTTAGAGAATCTTGCTCTAGACACTAACTTATATATGAATATTTCTTGTAAACTATGAAAAGAGTTGAACAAGTATTTATAGATATACTTATGAGATGTAAGAAATACTCATTACATGTCAATGTATAGTTGATTATATATATACACACACACACACACAAATGAGGTGTAGATTAAAAATGGTTTTGTGGTGTCTGCCAACTTCTATTTTTCCGTCCAACTAATGGAAGAAAACATATCAGCCACAAGTCTCTTTACTAGTCATAACTTATGCTGGCATGTTTTGAGGTTGAATAGATCAATGATTCATATTTTATATTGTATGTTGAAGTTCATTTAGTTAATATACAAAACGTTCAATGATTCAATCTGCATCTTGGCTGTTGGATGTAGATTAAGTGACTCATATTTAAAATTGTATTCTAATACATATCTAACTTTAAAAAAATCTCTTAACTGTTTAATTCAACTCCTTAATCTATTTTATACTATTAAAAGATTGACATTGGGTACCACGTGTTTATCTCGTTAATTTTCCGAGCAATCAGTAAAAGAAAACATATGCTGTCATACGTACTAATTTTTTTCTTTTTTCTTTTTTCTTTTTTCTTTTGTTCTTACAGATACGTAGAGAAGAAGACATACTCTAAAGAAAGAGAAAAATGGAAATGAATATGATATGGTCGGCTGGTCAGCACGCATGATGGAGAACACGTGGAGACAAGAGAAGGTGTTGAAGGTGTTTTTTGTCACGGCTTTTGGCACATAACTATATGCGAGATACTTTTGTAATGTAAATCATGGATTCTTGTAAGATGATAAAGTATTTATAATAGAATATTTACCAAAATCAATACTCGGATGAATATTCCGTTTTTTTAATAAATTAATCATTGTATTATATATTAATATAATATTATTTATATATTAAAATTTATTTGTTTGGTGCAGTTGACATAATTTTTTATTTTTTAAATTTTTATTATAATTTTTTTAGTTTTAAATTAAATAATTTAGTTATTTTAATTAAATTATATTAAAAATATCATGTTTTTATTCACGTATATGTGCCTTCTTTTAAAATATGTATCTCATAGTTGTATCAATATCATGCATCATAGCTTTTGTCTCATAACTAATGTCCTTTTTGTTCATTTTATAATAAAAAATAAAGAGAATACTTATTTTCAATTAGGCTTCTAAAAATATATCAGAATTAATGATTTAGAAGCAGTGTAAATAATAATAATTGAATGATATAATTAAAAAATAATAATTAAAGTCAAATTGAAATTTAAGAATGACAAACAACATTTTTTTTATTAAAGTGATATTTATTGTGAGATTGACATAATACAATATAGGTATTTATAACCGAGGGTATTTTTTATAAAATATATGTTTATTTTATTTTGACGAGACACTTCTAAAGTAAATCATTGTTGTATAGATAAGATAAAATATTAATATTAAAAATACAATTTTAGAAATAATATATATATATAAAAACCGTTTATATATATATATATATATATATATATATATATATTTTTTTTTTGTTGTTTATAAAATTAAATAAAAAAAACTAGTATAACTCTTGTAGGGTCAGTCTACCAAGTTTGGATATCTAAAATCACCTTTAAAAATGAGTTTTTTTTACCAATATATATATTCATAATTTTTAGCAATGTATATAATTATTTATATCAAAAGTCTTTTAACTATTTATTAATAAATAAAATTAACCAAATTAAATAATTCCTTAAATATCCGAATACCATTGTTCAAAAAAAATCTCAAATATATAGTATTACTCCCTCTAATCACAAAGGTAAATTTAATTAGGACAATTTGATAAAAAGAAAAATTAATAATTACATTTTTTTAATGTATGTGAAAAAATCTTAAACAACATTTATTTTAAAACGATTGAAATAGTAAAAAAAAAAAAAGATATAATTGTATAAAATCACTTATAAAAACAAAAAAAATTATAATAATCTTTTAGTCTCACTTAATCATCAAACTGTCACTTATAATAAATGAATTATCATTTATAATAAATGAATGTTCAATAAAAACTTATTAATTATTAAAAGTTTAATATATTGTTTCTATAAAAAAAAAATTAAAAATAAAAGCAAGTTTAAAAAAAAAATTATCGCCCAAATCAACCAGCATGATACCCAAATCCACATTAATCAAAATTTGCCTAAACTGATACGCAAATGAGTCGAAATTGGACCCCAAAGTTCATACGATCGAATCGATGCTCAACCTGTGAAAAAGGAGAAAGTATCCTGATGTTATACGCGTCAACTGTCAGGGCCTTGTTTCGTGTGTCTGTTTAATGATAACATGAATTCATCAATCAGTTCATGCATCTTTGTTGGTATCACTATTTTTCTATATTCCCCAACAAATGTTTTCTTCCTTTTCCCATCTGCCATTTCCATTAACCATTATTCCGTTACTTTCGTACATCTCCCCTTACAACTTTGGTGTTTGAACCCTCTTCTTGATTCCCGTGCCCACGTGCCTTCCTCGTACTCGCCTTTTACATTTCCGTTTTTGGTTTTTCTTTTCGGTATTCCACCATCACAATCAATAAAATGTTATTAATAAAACACTCTTACTTTTTTGTGAAGTTAATTGTTTCAATCAATTATAAAAGTGAAAATTACATCTACTTCATCTCATATCACTTTAAATGTTATTAATACTTTCTTTTAGTTTTTAAAAAACACACTTTTTTATATTTATTAATAAAATTGCATCAAATATTTTTTTATTATACTTATATTTATTTATATTATTTACTATATAACACAATTAAAATTTTTACTTTAATTTATAAAGGTACGACTATACATTTAATATTTATAAGTTTAAAAATTATGATTATATTATGAGTAGCACAATTGGAGGTTTATTGTAATATACTTTTAATAAATGATAAATAAAGTTAAAAGAATCACGGAAAAGAAATGTTCTTTTTTAGTGAGCATAAATAAAGTGGATGTTTTTTAAAAAATAAAAGGAAGGTTAATGTCATTTAAAATAACATAAAAAAAGATAAATACATTTTTTTTCCATTAAAAAAGAGATGTAACATGTAATCAGTTTTAATTTTGGAGGCCTACAATAACAATTGTATACATAAATTTTTTAATTATTGTATATTAGGTATACTTTTTAATTTATTTACTGTTTTTAAATTATTTTATTTAAATATATATATATATATATATTAAAATTATATAATTTAAATATTTATTTATATATAATATATTAGTTATTAATTGAAGTAAAAATTACTCTGTTGAATTATCGAAATTATAGTTTTAGAATCTTTGTTTAATTGATTAAGATTCATATATTAAATAATCAAAATTATAATTTTTAAGTTATAATTAATCTAATTCGGTTAGATTGAATCGTTGAACTATCAAAATTAGAATGTCTAAATTGTGTTTAATCTAAATAGTTAAGATTAAATCATTAGATTATCAAAATTTAAATTTCTATATCATAATTAATTTAATTAATTAAGATTTAACTGTTGGATAATCAAAATATAAATTTTAAGTCATTGTAATTTTAATTGGTGAAAAGTAAACAGTCAATTACCGAAATTAAATTAAATATGACTTAGAAATTATAATTTTAATAATCTGACGGTTCAATCTTAATAAATTAGACTAACTGTACTTCAAAATTTAAATTTCGACGATTCAATCTTAATTGAATAGATCGACTATGACTTATAAATTGTAATTTTGGATAATCGTATGATTAAATTTTAACTAATTAGACTTACTATCATTTATAAATTTAAATTTTGACGATTCAACGATTTAATTTTAACTAAATATGACTTATAAATTACATTTTCAATGATTCGACGATCAATCTTAACAAACTAGACTAACTATCATTTATAAATTGTAAACTTAATGATCAAATTATTCAATCTTAACTAATTACACTA
Organism: Cicer arietinum; assembly: GCF_000331145.2. Taxonomy (NCBI): domain Eukaryota; kingdom Viridiplantae; phylum Streptophyta; class Magnoliopsida; order Fabales; family Fabaceae; genus Cicer; species Cicer arietinum. The sequence continues at coordinate 3,091,868 of NC_021166.2, forward strand.
ACTATAACTTAAAAATTTAAATTTTGACGATTAGACGGTTCAATCTTAACTAATTAGACTAACTACTACTTATAAATTATAATTTCAATAGTCTAACAATTCAATTTTATTTAATTAGATTAATTATGGCTTAGAAATTTCGATGATCAAATGATTCAATCTTAACTTATTAGACTGACTATTGCCTATAAATTATAATTTTAATGGTTCAACGATTTATTATAACTTAATTAGACTAATTATGATTGAGAAATTCTAACGATCCAATATTTCAATCTTAACAAATTAGATTAAACATGATTTATAAATTATAATTTTAATAATAAATAAATAAATCTTAATTAATTAGATAAATTATGATTTTGTAATTATAATTTTAATAATTCAATGACTCAACCTTAACCGATCAAACAAATTATGACTTTAAAATTATTATTTTGTAACTTCTAAAATTTAAATTCCGAGATCAACAATTCTATTTTGTACTTTAATAAATAATTACTATATAATATATAGATAAATAAATATTTACAATATATATATATATATATATATATATATATATTATACCTTAAAAAATTGAACTCGAGTAATATATGAATTAAATAAAATATTAATAATTTATTTATTAATTTTTAAAAATGTCATGTCTAATAATTTCACTTCAGGCCTCATAATTTGTTGGGCCGGTCCTGATAAAGACATTATAATATAAAGAGCAACATAGAGAGTTGTCATGTCATGTATTTGATATACACATGATAACAAACTTGATAATAATTTGAGTTCTAAAGCTACAATCTCACTTGCCTTCCCCTTAAGCCGACCCTACTTTTTAATAATATTTCATTGACTTTTTTAATTGCATTAATGATTTCTTTGCAGTTACATTCTTTCTACAATACTTAATAAATATTACAGTAAAATTATAAACTAATTATATCTTTTAAATTGTGGTAAACTAATAAAACCATTTAAAATTGTTAACAAATTTCCTACAAGAAACTTTACTAATTCTGGTGATTTAGTAATATATATATATTAAGAAAGATGTGGTACTACTCATATAAGACATAACACATTTATTTATGGATATGAACACAAATACCCTTAAATCCGTCTTGATTTGAGCGCGAAAAAATTATTTTGATTGGTGTAAAGTGTATATTTTTTTCGAAACTAAAATTTGAGAACAAAATCGAGTTTTGGGCGTGGATATATTCTCCACACTTGAACTCGTTCTGTTAATAATATTATTGTTTTTTTATTTTAAATTTATATATATATGTATATACTTGATATATTTTAATATTAAAAATTACAATTTCTTTTTTAAAAAATATATTTTTAATTTTATTATTGTTATAATAATAACTATTTTATAATATTAATTATAATAAATATAATTTTTAAATTTATTATTTTATATATACAATAAATAAATACAGACCAGAATGTGAACTTAAATTTAACGCCCATAAAAATGAAAGTGAGTGTAAACTATTCCGACTAATCAAATAAAGAGGTGAAAAAAATAAAATTCAATCGTTGCCATGTCTATATTTTTTGGGAAAAAAACACAAGAGATACTAAACTCCATAATAGATGAGAGAGAGTGAGATTAGAATGACTTACACGTCTTAATCTTGTATTGGTAGTTTATAGAAAGAGTTCTTTAGGAAAAGACTCAACCCAAATATTTAAATATTATTTTAAGAAAGGGCTATGTGTCAAATACTCATATCATTCATGCGTGAGACTAATATATTTACAGACTGAACTAAAAATTTAATTTATATATAATATTAATTTAAATTTTTTTACACTATCAATTTATTACAATCACTAAATTATCATAAATATTTTATTTTATATTTACTCTAATTATAACTTAAGTTACACATATATTTTTTTTTTGTCTTATAAAGTCACACACTTTATTGGTTTGTTATATGCAACGTGATAAAACTTTTTCTGTATGAAATTAACTCATAAAACAAATAAATATATAAACAAAGTTATCTGTTGAGTATTAATTTATTTATTTTTTTCAAAACCTGAAACTTTCTTTACTTTCTTTCTATTTTAGTCAAAAATAACAATTGTTGAAGGAAATAGTTATGAATAAATAGGCAACAAAACTGCATATCCACTTTCTTTGTTGAGGTTTCTGTTCCTCCTTGATTCACCTGGCACTGTTTTCCTTCTTTTGAAGATAAAGGTTAGTACTATGATTTTCTGTGCTTTCACTGTTTATAGAGATTAATCTCAGTGCACTTAGAGAAGAAATCTTGGCATATAGTTCACAATAAATATTGAAGGGACAAAGAAGGTAAGAGTTGACATGCCAATAATATTATTTGCCTTAAAAGAAACTTATAGTTAAATCCAAGGAAATAAAATTTTCATGGCATGTGTAACATGCCTCAGATCTAGGAACCTTTCTTTCTCTTTTTTGGTATTATTTTCGTGCTATTTTATTTTTTTCATTTTCAATGATCCAATTTTCTTTGGCTATGTGTCTGATATTTAGAGAGACAAGTCTTTGTGAATTGTTTGGTAATGGTTTCTTGAATGATCTATTGCCTGATTTGTAAGGTTTTGGTATATCAGTTGTGCCTTTAGGGTGATAAGATTAAGAATAGAAGCTCAGAACATGTGAATTCAGAAAGGATCTTGTAGGCTATTTTTTTTTCTTTTCGGTTTTTACCCTTCGACTCTCAGACGAAAGGAGTTGTGGTAATTCCGATTTCTGTTAAGAGGTAAGTAAAATCTGGTTAAAGATTGTTGTAGACATGATCTTTTAGGCTATTTCCAAAGAAAGTAGTCTTAAAATTGACTTTTGTTACACTTATTTGACTTCTTATAGGAAATTGATTCTAAACACCTTAACTTTCTTGCCTTAGGAGCTTTCTTGGTGTTTTTGATGCTGATTGGAGCCATATATCATAGAAAAGAGGCTTAAGGGAAAAGTGTGGGAAAAAGTGGTTAAAATCTAGAAGCTTATAGAGTACTAGAAGCTTATAAGCCTATTGCTAAAAGGCAAAGTAATAAACCCATGGAGGAAATATCTTCAAGTGTTGCAGTGCCATTTACACTTGGAAATTTGATTCAAAAGGAAGCTGCAGTTACAACTCACATGGAGATAACTGGTCTAAAGCTTATGGCAAACACCGCAGCGGCTTTGATATTAAATCCTGCTGTGGAGGGTTGTCAATCATTTTCTGTTGGAAATGAAAACCATACAGATGTTAGTCTGCAACATCAAATCACGGTATCTGCAGAGGTAAAGGAGAATCAGGTTGGATCTTCTGTTGTCTCGGAAATGGTGATTGAATGTGAGAGTAATTGGATCTTGAGCGAAAATCAAGCTATAAAGGAAGATGAAATCATGTTAGCAGTGGATTTTCAGTGTCTGCATAATTCAGGCTCTCAATCTGTGGCTGATGACAAAGGCGGTCCTTGTAGAATGGAAGCTACGTCGTTTAAGACTATATATTCTGAAATAGGTTCACCGATAATTGTCACTGTTGATGATGACATTAGTGGTAAGTTTAGTATAAACGAGCCACTTTCAGCACGAAAGCCGGTGCAGAACACAGTTTCTATTGCAATAGATCTTGAGAGTGAAAATCGAAGACGATCGGAAGCGGGTGAT
>NC_021166.2:3095654-3104170 GCF_000331145.2 Cicer arietinum
GGAAGAGGTTGATCCAAAACTATCTGCTATGCTTTTTGATCAGTTTCCAAAGGAGAACAAAACATGGAGAACAAACAACCAGAATGGTTTGGAGTTGAGTAGTGGCCCTCTCTTTGGTTTCTCATCAATCTGTGGAAATAGACAGGAGATGGAAGATGCTGTTTCTGTTATACCTCAACTTTTCCAAGTCCCTTCACAGATGCTAATGGATGACCATGTGAATGAAAACACAAAACTAGCACATTTTTTTGGTGTCTATGATGGACATGGGGGCTTTCAGGTATGCCTTAATCAAATCATACAGTTTGTATCATTGAAAACTTTAGGGCTTGTTTACTGAAAATATATAAATTTTTTGTTTTTCTAAAATGTGTGTTAGTTTTACTTACAAACAAGGAGATAATAGATTCTTGAAGTGAACAATTGTTTGCAATTTTAGAAACAACGAAAATACCAAAAGAGGTTGTTGCAGGTTGTTGTATGCCGTGAACAATTGTCTACATTTTCACTGAGAGTGTGTGGTTTTCATAGGTTGCTAGTTACTGCCGGGAACGTCTTCATTCAGTGTTGATTGAGGAGATCAAAACACAACAGTTGAATATGGTAACAAATGAGAGAAACGATTGGCAGAAGGATTGGAAGACAGCATTGTCCAAGTGTTTTCAGAAAGTAGATGATGAGGTTGGAGGAAATGGTGCAGGTAACAGTGAAACAAAAAGTGGTGGCTCTGAGTCTAATATTGAACCTCTTGCTCCTGAGACAGCTGGTTCCACTGCAGTGGTTGCCATTTTAAGTCAAACTCACATAGTAGTTGCAAATTGTGGAGATTCAAGAGCCGTCTTGTATCGCGGGAAAGAAGCCATGGCATTGTCTTCTGATCACAAAGTAAGAACATTTCGTCCTTGCTTCACAATATTTTTGGTGAATTTGTGTTAGAATCTGAAGTTGTCTGATATAACAAACTTTACCTCACATTTGCAGCCAAATCGCGAGGACGAGAGAGCAAGAATAGAAGCTGCAGGAGGAAGAGTCATAAGTTGGAAAGGATACCGAGTTCTCGGTGTCCTGGCCATGTCAAGGTCCATAGGTAAGTTTCTGTTGCATGAAATTGCCTCTTTGCATCTTTACAACATGATTGGCTTTCTGTTTCTTGCAACTTGATACTACTGTGCTTGCATGAAGGTTATTGTTTATTTATCATGATTCATATGAATCAAATGGTTTTTGCTGAAGTGGGATGCATGGAATTGTTTTCGGCTGCATAAAATCACTCATCGGTAATAGACATTAATTTTCCTAACTGTCTTGTTCAACAGGTGATAGATACTTGAAACCATGGATAATTCCAGAACCAGAAGTTAATATTGTGCAAAGAGAGAGAAGCGATGAGTGCCTTATTTTAGCAAGTGATGGTTTGTGGGATGTAATGACCAACGAAGAAGCATGCGATGTCGCAAGGAAGCGAATTCTTATTTGGCACAAGAAGTATGGAAACAACGGAACAACAGGACATGACAAAGGAGAAGGAGGAGTTGATCTTGCATCTCAGTCGGCCGCAGAGTATCTATCAAAACTCGCCCTCCACAGAGGAAGCGGCGATAACATCTCTGTAATTGTGATAGACCTAAAGGCTCAGAGAAAATTGAAGAGAAAGACATAACATAACCTGTTTTTAGCATGTTGAATTGAAATATCTTCATTGATGCTATTGATTTATGGTTTGTATTTCAGAATCATTAGAACTTTTTAGCCCCTCACTTTTTCACCAGGGCTAAGTAAGTTATGTATGCTATAAAATTCAAAGTGTACAAGGTTACTGGATAAGACCTCTCCATGACTCACAAGTTTTTATATAATAAAACTTAAGAGGGTCAAATTTTCAAGTTAGTTACTTAAAAAGAAAAAAATGATCAAGCAATTTGAGAAGTATTAACCAAATAAAATGCGTCAAAACATAACTTGAGAGCCGTTTAGGCATAAATTTTCGTGTTAACTCGGGACAGCCTGAAAAAACTTGTAACTCAATAATTATAAATTTGTACAACAGATAATATTCTCTGCATCTTAGGCAAATCCTAGGGGTAAGTTCTGTTGCAATCATAAAATTTCAAGCATTTTGCTGCAAGTGGCCTTAAATAATACTCAATGTTCATCATTAAAATCCTTCACAAAGTTCCAATCATGGCAATTCCTTTAACTTTGCATCTATGAGTTTCTCACAAGTTATTGAACTCAATCACTAAACAACAGAATACAGTATCTTCGGCATAACTATAGGGGCTGGTTTATCCGACTCATCTGCAAATGCGACCCATATGCAAGCGCCAAGCAGCAGTCTACAATGACAAATAAAAGTGAATCATAAATACAATTGTATATAAGGTGGCATTTGTAGTTACCAAATTGTCACGGAGTACTATAATTCCAACAGTTCAAAATTTAGGGGGGAAAAGGATATTCAGATTATTCATAATTGTTAGTATATGAATCACAGGTCGAAAAGAGTGCATATTTCAATGCTTGTGACTAATAAATAATGAATTTGCCTTCAAGGCTTCAAGTCCACTAAGAAGCCTAGGACAAGCTTTCTTGACGAAGGATGACTGTAGATGAAAAACATGATCACCAAAACAATACCATTTAGAGTCCTTATGACAGGTTTTATTTATATATTGATCTATATTCAAGAACACCTGATAAATTCGCAAATAAAGAACATAGGAATAAGATGTTGTTATTTAAATATAGAACAAAGTCCAAGATTGGAACATACAATATTTTATAAGGTTGCGAGTGGAGATCCTGCATTGGAGAAGTAAGATGAAAGATCCACATGCAAGTCATCATACATGCTGATGAAAGGAAGTCTCTGGAGTTTGAATCAAATATATAGCATCAGAAAGACTATTGTACGTGACATTTGTAAATGGACAAGATAAGATAAGATTTTCACATACCATAAGTTCCTGAGCCGACAGTCTATCCGCCGGGTTTTTCTGTAGACTATACAAAGAGAAGATTGAAAAAGGAAAATCAGAAGAAGACTCGTGAAAAGCACACAGATGACATAGAGTTCCTGGAAAAATAGCCAACTGAATTGCAATGGAAGGTGCCTACTTCTTAGATATGTTTAACCAGATATGACAACCGGTTCCATGAAATTAAGAAACATATTGTAAAAATTAAAATAATGCATGAAAATAAGGGTTAACAAAGGCAGGTAAGGAAAATGCTTTACATTTTCACTGTTGTTGTCTTCATTCTACAAAATCAAGGCTCCTAAAACATCTAAACAAATATCCGGACAACACTTTAGAACTGATAGCGTTATTTAAAAGTGTGCTTTTTCTCTTGCTCCCTTTTCTGAGTATGTATGCACGTGCGCATGTTCATTCTTTGGGTGGGTTAGAACTCTTGACTATACATTACTAGTTAGCATATTAAACAATTACCATGCAGAGATAAATGAGCAAAATTCTGTAGAGAATTGTTCAGATGGAGCAGTAGGAGGAGGTTTGTCGACAATAGTTTCAATAAGGTCAAATATACTTTCCCATTTTTCACTTTGATCAGGTGGTGTATATGGAAACCGCCCCATAGCACACTCAAGCAATATTAGTCCCAAACTCCATATATCACTTTTGTAGTTGTAGCCATGTTGGCTTCCGTTGATTCTCTCCGGCTGTAAATTTGATAGAGTGGATGTTATTTTCCACGAAACGGTGGTACATTTTGGTAGTCAAATATATAAATATAATATGATTGCATATTTTACTTACAGACATATAGTTGCATGTGCCAATGAAAGTATTTGCTTGACCAGATGTACTTTCCATAATTGCACTAACACCAAAATCAGTAATCTTTACTTCGCCTATATGATTAATCAACAGATTAGAAGGTTTCAAGTCTCTGTGGATAATATATCTTTCGTGGTGAAGATATATTAAACCCATCAGCACCTATACCATTAAAAATGAAGAAATAAAGGAATTAGCTCTTGTTTAGGGTTCAGTAAAAAGCATTATGAGTGGAAGACTGAAGAGCAACAATTGCTTACTCCTCACCTGCTTGCAGATGGCAGAAAGATAACGTTCCGGAATTGTTTTAACTTTCTTCAGAAGATCAGCCAAGGAACCTCCATCCATGTACTCTAAGATGATTGATATGACACCATTGTCATAGAATGATTGGTAGCAGACAACAACATAGGGACATTGTGCTGCTTGATTAATTTTCAGCTCTTTAGCTATCTGCTTGCGCACGGACTCTTCAATATTCATTTGAATTACCTTAATCGTGAAGAATGCATACATAAGGGACAAAAGAACAAGGTCGAATGGACGTACACGATAGCATTAAGGTTTATATATGTATATATTGGATAAAAGGAAAGTAATTATTTCAAAAGTTCAAATAGCTACTATTAGGAAAATCGTGATACAGCAGCCTTTCAAGCTCAAAAACTAGAATACTAGATTGCTATACTAGCAGGCATAAACAGAAACAGCTGAAATTGAAAATTGCTAGAAACAGGGCAATATCAATATGGGACATGTTACCTCATCATTGCTCTACTTCCAAAATCTAATAGGAAAAGGGGGGGTGACAAAAGAAGAAATTTTTAATATTGAGAGGTGGGGAATTGATGACCTTAGTGAAAATGTTGTCTGATCAGTGTTGTTAAATAGCGGCAGTATAGCGTAGCAGAATTTGAACAAATCGCTATTGTTATGCGATAAGCTATTTAGTAAAAAAATATAGTTGCACTACAGCACTGTTGCATAACGGAACTTGAACAAACCGCTATATCTGTAATTTGTGATCGACAACACTGGTATGAACTCACGTCATAACTTATATGTGTCTCATTCAAAGATTGCTTAAAATATACAAGATCCTAGGGAAGAGATATGTTGTGTCTCAAACAGCAAGTTAAATTAAATACAATTCAAAGGTCCAAAGTTGAGAGAACATAAAGATGATGTTTTGACATAATGGAAAAGAAACACCTGCAACATAATAACAATCAACTAAATACTTGGATGAAATTTAGTCGCTCCTAATGAAATTAAATCACTAAGCACTTGGTGGAAAAACATTTTCTGAAACAGACTGATATTGCAAGCTTTAGGGACACTAATCATGTGGACAAGACACGTTCCAGATGTCCTTGCTGACAGGTGTAAAGGCAGAGCTAAATTAGGAAACCATATTATGTTTAACAAGTATGGAGTGTGGATAGACAACCTTTAATGCGAAAAACTGATTAGTCCATTTGTGTTGCACCAATTGCACCACCCCTCCATTTCCCTTCCCAACGACTTTCACTGCGTCTATGTCCGCCAAACTTAACTGGTCGTCTGTTGCCTTGATTGGGGGTGGCTGAAAACATATAACACATGTTAAATTCATAGATAACATATTGTAAGAATTCAGGCCAACACATGTAATGTAACCAAAAAATAAAGCAGGACCAACATTCAAACCTCTTTGCCCTAATTATACCTAAAACCATAATGGTTGGGTAATCAGATGTATTTTTTTAACTGAGACACTAAAAGAAGTGTGAATAGGAATTAACTTTGGGTTCTCACTAACAACAAATCTTTCTCCTTTTATAGTTTTACCAAATGTGATGCTAACTAGCGTGTTTTACTCGTGCATTTGCACATGTCACTTCCATTTTTACGCATGCTCAAACCGAAGCTGTATTGAGGTGAACTCGCTCCCCTATGTATCTACTATCAATTTATTCTGGTTTCTAAAATGTACGACCAAATAAAAGCATCATAGAAAAGTATGCATTGAAACAACACGGTAGTGAGGTACTTTCAATTGATTCTGGCAAAAATCACACTTCATTACGGAGGAAACAAAGGGTTCATTACTTGGATACAGCTATACAGTATAGCCAAAGATAACATCAAAAAGGTAGGGGAGAGGAAGAGAATCCAACATTATCTAAGAATGCAAACAATTCCACAACAAACTTTGTTTGTGTAAATGTTTTTATTTTCTTTCATGGAATTGAATGAGTTTAAAGACTCATTTTGTTAAATGGCTCATAAGTGGATGACTTATGCTGCTGAGCACAATTTTACTTCATAAAATTCCAACTTGTTCCCTTTTTGTTCTGAAGAACAATGAAAATAAGATGACAAAATCTGTACGACACTGATAAATTAGTTTAAAAAATATCTAGTTCAATTCAAAATAGTATCAAAGGGTAACAAAAGTAGGCTGAAACCCAACACCTCCATCCAAAAAAAAAAAGACCTTTTTTTTTTCATTTTGATTATACCCAAATAATAAATAAGAACAAAAAACAATCCATCGTACTAAAATTCTCCATTTGGGTAAAAAAAAACCTCAAAATAAGAAAGCGACATCAAAAAAGAGGAATCCTTTCTTATAAGAGAAACTATTTCTTGTTTCATCAGATCCAAAAGATCGAATGGAAGAAAATAATTGAAATAAATAAATAAAAAACAAGAATGCATGGAAGAGATTAGAGAAAGTATGTCACAGCTTCAACTTCACTTTGAGAGACAATTCGAACTCCATCTCTGTTAACAAGCAGATCTCCATCCTTAAACGTTCCACTTTCAGTCCTACAACACACCCAGATGCCAAAAATTCCAATTTATCAAAAAACAAATTCAAACAATCACATTCACAAACATGTAGTATGCAGAAAGAGCGAGCGAGCGAGAGAGAGAGAGAGAGACTAACAGAAACTTGGCAAAAGCAGCTTGATCAGTTGCAGGAACAGAGAGTTTGAGACCGAGGCCCAAGTTTCCTTTGGTCATGATGATTATGATTATAGGGTACACAAGAGAGAGAGAGAGAGAGAGAGAGAGAGAGAGAATCACTTGATTTTCAAAAGAACAAAAACTTCACACTTATAAATAAATAAAAGACAATCTCTATTACTGTATATATATGTAATCAAAACATAGTATAGTGGAGTAATATAATAATAGTGGTTGAGTTGAGGATCGAGGGAGTGAATTTTTTTAACATTGTGATAGGTTGGCAAAGAGAACAGTCACCATTGACGAACTTCTTAGGATAATTAAAAACTAAGGAAGCAGCTTTTCTTTTGAAGATGGATGGATGGATAGAGACTCTTGTTTTATTGTTGATTTTTCAGACTTTTCTTTTCCTGTCGGTTTCAGTTTTTAAATTTGAGGGATTATTTTAGTCTTTTATTTAGTTCAACCGATCGGATGGTTGAGGAGAGGGGTTCAACCGATCTCAAGAGAAGGAATGGATTATAATGAAAGAGAAAAGAGATCAGATAATTTTTAATAACTTTATGTTTTGTTAACGAGATGAAAATGATTTTAAATGATTTTTTAATTATATTAAATGCATTTTTCTTCTCCAAATCTTTAAAATGGAAGGAGAATTAATAGATAGTTTTGCTTTTTTCTTTTCTAAATCTCTCCAACCAAACACTTTGGATTGATACAAAATGGGGGAATTGAATGAAATGAAATAAAATGAAAGAGAATAATATCAATTTTCATTGTTTGGTTTTATAAACAATAAATAGAATGAAATGGAGTACGATGTACTACTTATTTCTCCAATTTTTCATTCTCCTAATTTGGGATGTATCTAACGGAATGAACAATTAATTGCATTCGATGATAAAATATACAAACAATGGAATGAAATACATGATTAATTATGTTGTCTTCAATTCCATTATATTCCGTTTTGCTCCATTACTTTTAAGTTATCCAAACACAGCCTAAGGTTTGAGTTGTTTGTTCAATTCTACTTGGTTCAACTCGAATGGGAAGGGAGGATAGAAATTTTAATAGAAGGGAGAGAAAATTGAAACATGTTTGGTTTAAAAGCAAAGAGAAGAGGGGATGAGAGATATTTTTATTAGTTGTATATTTGGTTCAAAAAAGAAGAATTTCAAATGATTTTTTATGTTGTGTTAGTTCTCTCAACTCCCTTCAAAATCTCCCAAAATGAAAGAAAAGAAAAATGAGTTATATAAAAGATTTTGACTTCCTTTATTCCTCTTTTAAAAATTAAATCAAATACAAAACTTATATCTATTCTCCTTCGTCTACCTCTAATCAACCACAATCAATAAATCATAAGGATAACAATTAACACTCTCTAGTTATGATACTATAATGTCTTTGTTCGTTTTTCACGTTAGAAAATAACACTCGTACTCGAGTTTATCTTTATGTGGACAACAACTTTAATGTCATTATTCACACTGTGTGAGCATCAAAGTGCTAAATATATCCACTTGTTACTTGCATTTTGACTATAAAAAAACAATAAGAAAAGAATATCATAACTTAATTAAAATGTAATATAAATAAAATAAAGTAAAAAAAACAGATAAAAAAAAAATACAATCCAAAAATCTTATAAAGCTGCTTAGAAAATATCATAAATGATAATATTTATTTAAATAAAAATATCCAAAAAATAAACATAAAGTTTGAATTGGTAATATATATATATATATATATATA
>NC_021166.2:3104268-3113291 GCF_000331145.2 Cicer arietinum
TATATATATATATATATATATATATATATATATATATATATGTGTGTGTGTGTGTGTATGTGTGTGACATTGGTTTTAGAAAACGAGAGTCTTCAACAATACGTAGAAGCTTGCATGGCAATTTGTTGCTTGCCCTAACAAACTTTGGGTTTGATTGATGAGAGCTAAGTATGGTTGCAATGTTCAAGCTATGTCTAAGACGTCTGCTCGAAATAACACATCCCACATATGGTGTGCTATATATCAAGTGTGGTCAAATGTTGAGTGCAATATATCTTGGATAAAGTGAAATGGTCATGACATCCGTTTTTGGAAGAACAAATGGATTTTGGGAGGTGGTATCATCTATGATGCTTTCCCGAATTATATTATGATCGATCAAGAAGAATTATATGTACATTTTTATGCGACAAATGATAGTTGGTGCGTTGAGACTTTTGAGATGCTCCTTTCTGAAGACATTTGTTCAATTATCTTTGCCACTCACCCTCCTAATCAAAATGAAGAAGTTGACTTTTCAAATTGGACCCTTGCGTCAGATGGCCAATTCTTTATTAAGATTGCGCATGAGTTATTGATGGACATAGGCAAGATACAAATGATGATAATGATGGTGTAAGTTATATTGCCAATCTATTTTATATAGATTATTATTCATATCATGGACTTAATCATAGATATTGATACATAATTATTGTATATATGTCATTAGCTATTCTCATGTGGTCGTAGTGATTAGTCATTCGACTTGATGTCATTATGATCCTTACATGGGGGATTGTAGGCTTTAAGACCATGAAGTGTTGTCTATAACAAGACAATCATAAATGTGGTTATTAGACATGTCATAAACTATGTGAAGGGTTTTGAGTTATGTTGATATAATTTATTTTTCCTACATAACAGGAGTTATGTCTTGGGCCTATTGATAGAGTGATGCCGTGAGAATGCATGACCATGTTAGAATGGACCAATATGTGATATTGAATCTATTGATTTTACGTGTTTACTCATGAATCGAGAAATAAATAATTGAACATAGTAAAGATGATACATATTGTGACTTACGTTCAATTAGACATTTTGACGAATGAACAACTCTTGCACAATAAATAGTGATCGCAATAAGATTTAAACTGTGTCATCAAATTTATCATGATTTGAGTAGTAATGATAATTGATAGCTGAAAATAATTGTTTATAATATTTTATATTATATAAACTATACTCATAATATTTTACATTGTTGCATTTTCGGTGAGAACTTATAAAGGTCATATGCATAAAGTACTAACAATGAAACAAATAATTAAATTAAATAAAATTTGATTTAATTAGATGTTACTTGTATTAAATATAATTTAATATATTAACATAATTATAATTTATTTAATTGAGTATGATATGATTATATAAATGAGGATTGACAATTAATTGAATTAAATATGATTTAATTAATATTTTATGTTTAATTAAAAGAGTTTAATTAAATATAATCATTTATGTCTTATTTTGGGTTGAGCCTAAAATATAAGTTTTAGGGTTTTTTAGTGGCTCATTATCTATAAATAGAGAAAGAGCACACTCCCCAAGTAATCTTGATTGCCACTACCCTCGTACAATGGCTAGAACCATGTTTCGTTTTGAGCTCGCATAGACTATGTACTGACGTTGGTAATTTATGTGTTGGTGAGCAAAGTTAAATCAACCTTCAAAAGAGATATTCGGTGTTGGTCATTTGTCTCCTTGGCGCTTCAAGAGGTAAACACAAATTCAGTAATTCTTGTAGTTCTAAGCGATCTTGGCAAAGAGATTTTCCACTCTTAAGATTTATTCAAAAGATTGGGGTTGGAAAGGTCGAAATAATATTCAATCTTATATTGAAAAGTGGCCCATAGTAAAATTCTTACTAATGTGGAGCGTAAAAATCAAAATATGACGGTTGATGATACTTTTCCTAGTTGTCACTCCAATCCATGAATTTTAGGACTGTGAGGATGTCGTTGAGTAATGAAATTATATCATTACTCGAAATCATTGGAGTTGTTTCTTCAGTCGTGGCACTCGCGATTGGTTGGAATGGAATATAACAAAGAATCGCATTGGTTGTGTTCCTTGGTCTTGGGCCATTTGCTTTGGAAACATTATTTGGCTACTTTGGAGACATCGAAACGGGTTAGTTTTCTCTAATTATTATGAACTATATGTTGATGTTTTGGGCAAAGTGCAAAACTATATAATCTTGTGATTAAAGAGACTTTAATGCTCCCTATTTGTTAGGAGCGTAGGAGAAAACTTTAAAATTTCAAATGAAAATTATCTCTTTCGAATGCCGTCAAAGTCAACGTGGACAAAGCGTTTCAACATCCTACACATAATTCTTCTTATCGAGATATTATTTGCGATGACAAATGGAACCTTCTGATAGGGTTATATGAAAATGTTGTTCCTGGAAGTATTCTTATTGGTGAGACGCGAACTCTAGTTCACGATATTAGGGTCATTCGAAATATGAATCTTAAGAAGGTGTTTATTGAATGTGACTCTAAGCCCCCTGATCAATATGGTTAGTGGAGTGTGTTTTATTCTCTGGGTCTCCAAGCTCTCGTTAAAGAGGATCAATTTTCTTCCATCTTCTTGAATGGAGTACCCTCTTTGCCATATTTGACGTGAACCAATTGTATTGCATATTGCCTTACTAAAGAATGTATATGTGTCACTCTACATTTATCACTTATCGATAAAATTTCACCGTTTTTTAGTATCTTGTTAAAAATTGATTGTAAGGAATTAAGTTTCCGACTTATTTCTAATTAGTACTTCTAACCTCTTTTGTAAAAAGAAAAAAGAAAAGGGAGAAACTTATCAATTGTTACATCAAAATAGATGGTTTAGATTAAAAATCTCATTTTAAATAATATATGTATCTCTCCTTGATGTATCGTGTATTATTTAAAGTATCGTTTTGGTTTCTACTAATTTTAATTTAATCTATAATATTTTGATATATCAGTTTTCTTTAACAAATTCTTTTATTTGTTTTTTTAATAATATTTTTTATATATAATGTGAATATTAATTATTTTATCTCCCATATTATTTTTATCAAACTACTTTCTTCATATTATCTTTATAAATTCATTATTTTTTCACCTTCTATGCAATCAAATAAAGTATTGTAAAAAAAATTAATTTTATTTCCTTTTAGCCATTTTTTTAAGGGTTAAACTTTTATTTTTTGTAAATAAAATGATATATATACTAAAAAAATTCACATATAATTATGAGATATTATATTAATTTTTTTTTTATAATATTGTCATTATTTATTAAACAAACAAATCAGAAGTGTTATAAATGGAAATGAATATTAGTGAAAAAATGAAAATGAATATGATATATACCTAGTTACATATTTATAAAACATGTTTCACACGGGTTATAATCTGACATGTTGTTTGGTCAGTAATCAATCCAATATCTTGTACAAAATGAAATTTTAATTTTAATTTTTAACGTGAACGCAATTTATATCCAAAAAGAGTGAACGCAATAAAAAAAATGTATTAAAGGTGAACGCAATAATTAAAATCGCTTCCAGTCAAAAAATTGATAATTAAAATCGCTAAAATAAATATTCCAAGGAAGTCACTGGTCCACCGAGATACACGTGGTTAGAAAAAGTTTGGAAAAAGAATATGAATTATTATTTGAAACACTTTTCCCTAATGCAAATCCTGATCATTAGTCTTTCTATCGTTATCATTGCTGCTACCTGGAAATGGGCCTAACAGGGGTTGTGTGACTTTCAATTGTGATCAATGAAAATAAAAATATGATGCTGCTAGAGGTTAAACAAACAAATGCCAAAATCATTTTTTAATATTTATCATACGGTAAGCAAATAGGTTATTATAATCACACCATCCATGTGAACTACCAGTATATTATCATATACCAATTGTGAAGTGAAAGCAAAGGTGTATAAGAAAGGTCGATAAAATTAAAAATAAAAGTGTGAATTAGGATATTAGAAAAGAAAAAAAAAAACGTGGGAAAGAAGAGTTGGTAGCTATTCTATATGTCAAACATGTATACATATATACTATTGCTGGCACCACAATAGACTCAATCAAAAAACTAAAACAATAAATGTTAGATGCATTTAACTATTTAAATTAATTAGATATATATTATAATTAAATTGCGATAATTGAGATAATTAGAACCGAATAAGAAGTTAGGCATGTTAGTTATTAAAATTATACAATTTGTATTTACGTAACATAATTATTCATTTTAAGTTTTATGTTTGTTTTTAATTATTTATCATTTTTTTATTTATTCAACTATAATTTTCAATGATTAATAATAAGTGAAATATTGTTTGTATCAAGCGTGGTGTAATTATAGACAGTGAATATATCAAAAGTTGATAAAGATACGTGTTTTTAATTAATTAATTTGTTCACGGGATGTTTCCTTGATCAACTAATTTGGTTCTGTCTTTTGTTGTTCACTTTAGTTCATGAAACGACCAACAATAGACACACTTTGATTAGTATAATTTATGGAATTATTGACAATAGACACATTTATAAATGTTTTTACAATTTTAATATATTTATATACTACGATAACACATTATTTTATCTTATATCTATGTGAGCATCTGTTACTTAACGAATATATTTGACGAGTTTTTAAGTATATATTGGTATTAATAGATATCCATTAATGTAATTTTTTAAATACAAAATTATCTATGAATAAAGATTTTTTTTTTTATTGCATTAAGTAAAATTTTCTTCTATTTTTTCAACAAAAAAATATAGCAACGCATAAAAACATTAATGCATATATAAAATATATAACAAATCTGAAGCATGTTAATTTCATTATCAAAACTATTAATACATAAATAAAAACTATTGTAACATATCAATTTTATTGATTTACTATCGGATATGGATATTTGCCGATAAGAATATCATTACATTTGCATTTGTATCAATTAATTAACATGTAGTCAAAATATCTATTTATTTTATCAGTGGGTTATCCGTTAAACTATTCCCCTCAAACCTGACGCATATTTTATATGTGGATACAAATTTTTTTTATCTTCTCTAACATCACATATTTAGAGACCATGACAAGAATTTTCTTAGTAATAATTGTGAATGACCAAAAGAAAAAAAATATCCCAAACTCTCTAAAATCAATAGTCAATAATTAACCTCATCTTGACTCGATAAAAAGAAATTACAAGCCCATGCAATTTGTTGTTTTCTACTTTAATAAATGTTAAATAAAATTTGATTATGACAATATAATAAATGATTTTATATCTCTAAAAATAACATAAAAAATAATAATAAAGTTCGCTTGAGTAATGTATATGTATATTATCAATTGGTGAATTAAGTGAAAATAAGGTTTAAATAATTTTTTTTAAAGATGAATGACATTAAAAACAATGAATTTTATCAAATAAAAAAAAAAAAAAAGTCAAAATGAGATCAGTTACATGGAGGAAAATAAAAATTAACTTGTAACTAAAACTGAGTGTTTTCAAAAAATTCCGTTGCCGGGACTTGAACCCGGGTCTTTCGGGTGAGAGCCGAATATCCTAACCAACTAGACTACAACGGATCATATTGGTATTGCTGATTATAATATTTGTAATTTAATCCCATTTTTCAAACATTTCGAGTTTTACAATATACCATGTGAGTTTGTCGAATATATTAAATACAAACAAATTTGGATTAAAATGATCATGTATATTTTTATTCAGTTTTTCAAAATTAATATATAATAAACAAATAAAATAATAATACACAAACACAAATAATCTACTCATTGCCGGAGGCAATTGGACCTTTGTTTTCTTCAAAAAAAATATTTAATATTGATTTTTTTTTGTTATTATAAAATGATTAGTACCAAAATAGGAAGCCAAAGTCAAATCAATAAAACTGATTTCACAACCAGAAAGCAATAGCCATATCCGGTTAGAAATCAAAAGAGACCTATTATGAATATAAAATAACTGAGTCAAACAAAGGGGTTACAAGCCTAGTATAATTTATGTTCACTTATTTTTCATCTTCTTTTCAAAGCAAATTAATGCACCAACCATAAGACAGAAGTTGTGCCCACAATACATCTACAAGTCGCTCAAGTAACCACAAGATATATTCCATTATACAGTAGCAGCACCCCAATTTTGAACTTCAAAAATAAAATAAAATTAGACTATGAGTTAAACTACACCTTTAGCAAGATCATATTGACACAGCTCCATCATTTTTTGACAAAGACTAAGAACCAAAAAAACATGTGAAAGCAGACAAGGAATTTTCTACATAAATAACTAAAATTACATCCTTTAATTGAATTTATGTATGTATCGAAGGCTTTTTCTTTTTCATAAAAGAAGTTTCAATTAAATATGTTTAGAAAACTTATTATAACTAAATAAGTTTATATTTAGTTTTTTTGTTTGACTGAAGTTTATATTTATATATATATATATATATATATATATATATATATTAATTAACGATCTAAATTATTAAACTTAATTTCTAACTGAAATAATTACTAGATATATTTTACTTAACCATCCATCGAACTTTTGATTATTATAGTTTATTTTTCTTGAAACTACAAAGTTAAATGTATATGTTTATATAGAGGAGAGATCAAGTTACTACAAAAGTAACTCGACATAGATTTATCGGGCTAAATAATTCGGTATGATAATTGAATTTCACAAATCTAATTGTTGATTAGTACATATTATATTAACGATTAAATGTACAAAATTTCGTATGAAATTTCAATTTTGTAGCCCTATAATTGGACAGCCGAAATTTTCTTATATCATTTTAAAAGTTTATCGTACTTTCAATCATTTTTTTGTTATTATTTTCAAATATATTTAGAACATTATAAAAAATTCATCTATAAAAAGTTAAATTTTTTTAACCAAAAATAAAGTAAATATAATTTTTAAATATAAAAAACTCAAAATAAAAATAATGAAAATATAATTTCAAAAATCGAATTTTGAATTTATTTTTTTGTAGACAAACTTTTTATATTGTTTTAAACATGCTTGTATAAATTCATTCAAAAATATATATTTACTTGATAGGAAGGATTAAAAATACATAACATAATAATTTTGTAATGATTAAAATTATATATATATATATATATGATAATTTTGTAAAATTAAAAATTATATTTTAGTTTTACAGAAATTACAATTAAAATGTTAAAATTTATAAGACTACACATATATTTAACTATAATTAAAACTATCTTTACAATTATAAGGACACTTTTTTTTTTCGAAGACATTGTTTTGTTTTGGGTACTTAGACGAGTTAAAAGATGCTATCATAAAGACATAAACTCACTAGTGATTGCACTCTCTTAATTTAAAACTCGAGACATTTAATAATATTAAATATTATTAACATTGTTATTTTTTAGTTAATTTTATTAAGACATAGAGAAAGGACATACCCAACCCAACAAAAACGTAGTCAGCTGAGTTATTTGTAATTAGATTTGAATTGTTTGACATTTAAAGTCGGTGTTGCGTTTTGCCCAAACACATAGATAGTCCATGAATTAGAAAACAAGCATCCATCAACCCTTTCAATTCTTTTCTCATCGCTTCCTCTTCTTCAAAGGCCAGTTTCTCTTTCATTATTTTTTCCTCTTTTTTTTTTACTCGATGCAGATTTTTGTTTTTTTTTTCCTTTGATGATTGCGGTAGCTAGATTTATAGTTTCTTTTTTTGTTTCCTTTGGCTGTTGCTCATTACCATTTTTGGCATGTTCTTTCATTTATTGTCCAATTCAAGCTGCATAATGGAATTTCAGTTTGTTTTACGTGACCTTAAATTCTGAATTCGGGGCTGTTTAGAGATATCATTGCAGTTCAATACAAGATTGGTATCTTAATTAATTCATTAATAAGTTTGAGGATTTTTTAAGATTACAGTTTTGTTGATTTAAATGATCATTAGATTGAAATTTGAAAGCCCCCTTTTTGTGTAGGAGTATAAGTATATCATTACAATTCCGAGAATAAGCAGAATTTCTCATAATAAATGAAAAATGTTAGTGTACTTATGTTTGGTAATGTCACTTGTTTATCCGTGGTTATTCATGCATATTTGTTGAAATATTCAAAAGACTTACTGAACTTAAAAGTTGTAAAACCAATAAGGTTTTATCTCTTAAGTCACAAGAGTTACATATTCTTTTCATTCATTTGCTTTTTAAGTAGAAACATGCTGATCTCACAGATCATCCTTTTATTTAACATGTTCAATTTTGAAAACAGGAATTTTGAGTGTTATTTGAACAGCTCAAGGCTTAGTGTGCAAAGTTAACTCCAAAATCCATGGATAAAGGTACTCAATCGTTTTCGATATTAATTAACTGACTAATTCTTATAGATGTCGACGCAATTTTGTATGCTTATTAGATTGTAATTATCAATCTCTTCTTTCTAATATGCGCAACATCATCCGGTCTTCATGCTTTTAAGTTTATCATTTTTGGATGATTGTGGTACTAGGTTTTAAGGTTCTAAATGTTAAGTTAGAATAAAATAATCCTGGATATTGTTAACATTTGACAAGCTATAAACAAACTGCCAAAATCGTGTAAGAGTTTCATGATATATAATATGTTCCTTAGGGAGATATTGTGATGATTATTCCTCTATGTAATAAACTTCAAATAGAAAGAGGAAACGTAACCAGACATTAGGCTATACTATGCATGCACCGACATAAATAAAAAACCTGTGGATTTGTTCTGTCACTCATAATAAGATCTTTCTAAGTTATAATTTATGCCAGTACTATAATTTGTTCAAGCAAATATGTACTGAAAAATATGAAGGTAAACACCATTCACCGGTGTGGTCTGGTCTCCAAGCTTTCAAGTTTATCACCTTGTTTATCATTGCTTGGATGCTTGAGAAAGAGT
>NC_021166.2:3113415-3121828 GCF_000331145.2 Cicer arietinum
ATAAGCATTTTCCATTGAGATTTCCTTTGTTGTTGTAGATGGTAGGGTGGAAGAGAATGTTGATTTGAGAAGCGGTGTGGAATTGGTGAGATCCGTTTCTGATAAGCATAAGCATTTTGATCTTTTAAGGCCCTTTGCTCGGAATTATTCAAGAGGTAACAATATCAGTGATATGTCAAATGATTTTGATCTACTTACGTTTTCATTACTTTAATGATTTAGTATTATTAAAATTGTGTTATCAAATTTGGGCTGTTGGAAAGCAAGGATTAGTATGTTAATGGCTCCAATGTACTTGTATCATCCCCATTTTTTTATATAGGGAGGGGTTATCATATATGTTAGTGAATAATTTTTCTTACTAGAGCTAATCTAATCATTCGAAAATGTAAAATGTCACAAAGTTGGCAACTTATTCCTTTAGTGTGTTGCTTGCTCAATTTTCCTTTGCAATTGCTACATTATAAAGATCAAGCTCCTCTTGGTATAATTGATGATGGAAACTTTCAGTGTTCTACACGTGATTTTCCGTGGCACTTAATATTTATTTCCATTATATTGATATAGATGATCCCTTCACCCTTTGTCCTTTTAGTTTGATCTTAGGGTCATATCTTACTAGAATTTAAAGAACTTACTCTATCATGTTCTATGAGTATTGACTCATTAAATACAGCAATACAAATCCAATTTTCTTTTACTTACGAAAAAATCATTGCTTAAATTTCAGTATGTTCTTTGTTCGCATGCTTAAAATACTTTTGCTTTATATGGCCATGGCAGGACAAGCAGTGGATGCAACGGGACGTGAAAAGGGAAAGTATGTCTTAATTAGAGATCCAGAGGACTTCCAAACAGGAACTTATGATAAGCCACTCCCATGTTTTGGATGTGGAATTGGATGGTTCTCGTAAGTAATTTTAAATCAACTATCTTCTCTGTTTCCTCATGTTGTCTCGCAGCTATGTCCGTTAAAATGCAGATTTCCTGTGTTTTTTAAATTGCAGATTTCTTTTTGGATTTCTATGCCCTCCTATGTGGTACTATGCAACAATTCTTTATTTTGGAAATCATTATCGGAAGGACCCTAGGGAACGGGCGGGGCTGGGAGCTTCTGCAATTGCTGTAATCTCTCTTTCCTTTCTCTCCACTCCATTATTCGCTATTTGCTCATACATCCACTTGCAAGTTTTAACTTTGTACACTAAAATAAACAAGAAAGCTTTGGTAACTCCAACTTACAAGCCATGTTTCCATGGATCAAACATACAATTTAAAAAAATAAATCATTTAAGTAAAAAGCCAAATATCTAACATGATCAAGCTGGCATAATGAGCCTGAACAGATATAAATTATGAGGAATGAACTTGCCAACCAAGTTCCTTTTCTTGCATTGCAGATATTTCATGTTATTGTGTTTTTCCTTTTTGATACATTTTATGTTTTAGTATTTTACTTTGCTTCAGCCATGTCTAAGCTGGTGTGGTAATAAACTTGCAGGCATTAGTTTGCTCTGTAGCATTGCTGATAATTGCAGCAACCCTTCTGTTAAAATCGCCATACCTCTATTTTTAATTCAAATGCGAAGGTGAAAATCAAGAAGCAAAAACATTTGAAAGCGATTCTGACAGCATATCAATTGGACATAAGTATATAACAACTACAAAATATGTGGGGAAAAATTGGATTTTGTTTGGGATTTGTGAAGTAATCCGGCGCAAGAAATCTGTCTGCTACACAAGTTGAGAAAATATGATTTGTTGTATCACTATTTGTTTGATAATTTTTCTGAATTGATGTATACTGACAAGAAATCTTATGGTTTGTACATGAATCTCCCAAAATTACATTATTTTTTTAATAACAGGAGTGATATACTGAAGTGCTGTGTTCTTTTTTTTCACAATAAAAGGTGCATGGCTAATAAAGGTAGGAATTTAATCTATATAAATAAGTAGGAATCAGTTTGTATAAATTTTCAATATACATCTACAAAATAAAAGAAGTTAATACAATTTTGCATTATCGATGATTTTTAAAAGATAATTTTTTATGTAAACTGAAATTACTTTTTACATTGTGTTCTTTTTTCACAATAAAAAGTGCAAGTAGAAAGAAAGGCAAGTGTTGTAAAGAACTATGAAATTCTAATAAATGACTGATACTTTTCAAAATAGTTCTTTTTGGTCTTAATAGTTGAAACATTGACTAATTGAAGTTAATTCGATAAAAATAAAAAAATAAAAATCTTTAAAGTTGAATTTGTTGAATCAATATAAATCAAATCATTATCATAAGAGTAAATATTAAAAGAATTGTTAAATTATACTTTTAAAAAATATTATTGACCATCATTAGAATTTTAAATAAATTTTAAACATAGATCTACAACTGACACTAGAATTTTCCAGATATGCCAGAAAAGTAATCCATATAAGAGTAAGTTTGTAATAATATACATTTTAAAAAAGTTAATTCAATTTTTCAGTTTGATATTTTTTAAGAGACAACTGTTTATGTAAATTGAAGTTATTTTCTACATTTTGTGTGCTAACTTTTTCGGAAACTTGCGTGTATCTCTTAAGAACTTCTTTATACTTCAGAACCAAATTACTACGAGTTGTCCTGCATATTTTGTTCAATTGGGAAATTCTAAATTACAATCGAACATCATATAATAAAACTTGCTGACTTTTTTTTTATGAAATATAAGATACTAACTTAATTTCATATTAAAAAACTTGATCCAATTAAGTGTTAAAACTTAACACAATGAACCATTTTATTTAATAGAAAATATTCACACAAAAAACCCATATGATTAGATAATTGTTATTCAATGTTATGAAAATAATATTTTCTACAAGATGATAACTGAATTTTGCACAAAGCAAATAAATTATAAAAATTATACGTTCACAAAAAATTTCTGAGGTACTTTGGAAGTATGAATGTTTATCAAACAATAGCAGACAAAATTGTAAACTCTTAATCATGACACCTCAAACAATGTTCAATCTTTGGTCACTAATCGCACATACTTGTTCTCAACTGCAAATTTGGAGCTGGAATTGATCTGTAAGCAAAAGTTTGTCATCAGAAAATCAATATTATTTATTAATATTTAATATTATTATTAAAAGGACAATTTAACAGAAACAAACTCAGTAGATGAATATACCTGCTGCTCAAGTGCCTCACTTAATTCATTTTCATTTACTACAATACCAGATTCTTGCAGAGCTTTGAAGACAACTTTTCTCAGTTTCTTCATTTTCAAAATTCCATCAGGGTGCTGCCACAAGCAAAACAATAACCACATTATGTGCAGAAAGAAAATTAAATGTATATAAATTTTTTGGGCAATTTCATTATAAATGTGATTGCAGAAACTATACTAACTTGAGTCCACCTTAAAAGTCATTTTCTCTATATGATACCATGCTTAAAATAAACAGATAGAATCACTATAGCACAGTTAAATGAAGCAGAAAACAAGAAACGAAGTCGTTCAAAAATTCAGTGAACATACAGATTTCAAGGCTGTTTTGATAAACTTCTTCCATTTTATTTTGCTGTTGACAGCACTTGTACAGTGAGGTGCTACTATCTCTTCTTTCTTCAACTTCTTCTCTCCTGCCTTCTCTCCCTGAATTACTTCCCCATTTTCCGCGTTAACAGAAGTACTATTCTTGCATTTTTTAATAAGGTCACCCTCTAATGCTTCAACTTTCCTCTTTTTATTCTCTGATGAATCTTCGTTCCCTGGTTTCAAATTATTTTGTTCAGAAGACTCTTGCGATTTCGGAAGCTCCACATTTTTGTCATTGCTTGTCGTACCATTAGAAGCGATCTCCACTGCACTCTTTGCATCAGGGGCAGAATTATTGGTCTGAACTGGTTGTTGCTGCGAAGCATGGAATGCTCGGGCTTTTGCCCTGTGTTTCTTTCCATCAGCATGGAGAAGAAGCGCTTGCTTACTTGTAGCTTTTGTATTGCAGAGACTGCAAGGCGCAAATAAGAAGAGCATAATGAATAGAACAAAGCCATGAGGGTGACACAATATCTAAGAAAAATTATTTCTTGGAGAAGAGAATCATCTACTACTTTATTATAAAATTCTTTCTTTGGCAGTTGACATTCATAATATTCACGATCTAAAAGTTTAAGGCGGAGAAAAAATAAACAATAAGCAAAATATTCAATGAGAAAATCTAATTAAACTGAGAAAGATGCTCGGAACTCTACTAGGATGAACCTTCACAAACAAGCTTTGATCCAAAAGAGGCTTGCAGACTAATAACCGGTTAAGACTCCTATATGATTAAAACTATATCATCAGTGGCTGAAAGTATCTTATTAGACAGAATTATACCTCAAAAAACCCATAAGGTGCAATGCTTACATAAAACTTTAGCATTCAACCTTCCCCACTGGCCACTGCATGATTCAATCATAAGTGAAAAGAATTTGGCTCAAAAGTGATTAAAGAGTATAGTGCTTAAAAGTGATTGGTTATGATGTGCATTTAATTTCCACCTTTGATTTGTTAATCGATTTGATAATACTCACTTTACACGTGAAAGCGGACAACTCGCTTTAGAGGAGTTGGATCCGGTGAAAAAAGACATGTGTTGCACATTCAACTTAGTACCCTTAAACTATCTTCAATAGGCTCTGCTAATTCTGACATCCCCGGTTTACATTTAAATAGAAGGCTTAGACTATGGTCCTGTAACCTTGATGATCCCATGAACCATAAGAAATAATAAGACTAAAATGCAAGGACTTCAAAGCCTGATTCCCATCTGAACAGGTTATGTAGAGCATGATAATTATGTTTCTCTCAAAAAAATTTAAAACTTATAATGCAGCATTTCAATTGACATTTACCCCATAATTTGAATGTCACTAGTGACTACCATGGTAACTAGAAAGGGTATCCCTTAGAGTATTACCTACAGAACCAAGGAGGCCGTTCAGATAAACCCACATTAATATCAACTTCTGGCCTTTGCTTCCCATCTTTGACAGGCTTGGCAGCTGCAGCATTCAAAGTTTTGCCTTGGCCTTTTGGACCATACTTTTCCTAAAAATCAAAGCAAAATGAGGCGGTGAAGAAAATAAGATTGTTCTGTGCTTTAAAAGTTTGAACTTAATATAAAATTTAAATATGCGGACAAAAATAAGGGTAGACCGGACTAATACACAATGCAGAATCAAATGCTAAAAGTGATATATCAGAAATACATTTAATGCCATTGGTAGAGAGTGAGATATCAAAATGCAACAACCTAATCTATGCATCATCATTCATAGAATCACAAAACACAGTGCATAAAGGAGATAAATTAATATTAGGATGATTGATTAAGAGAATGAGAGAGTTACCGCTTCGGTAATACATTGAGTGTGATTCTGAACGGTGTCTCGACCAAACATTTGGCCACAGTCAATGCACGAAAGCTGCATGGCAAAAACAACAGAGAAAATAAGCATCGCATAAACGTGTGAAATGAACTTGAATTGATTATGAATGGAATTGAATAATAAGAACCTTGTTGGCGGAGCAAGTTCGGAAGTGATTGGGCAACTTGGGTTTTTTGAGATTGTCACCGCAATCTTCGCATTGAAACCAAACCATGACTTCTAAGTTTGAAGGTTGTTGCGTTGATATGCTTGAACAAAAATGTAGAACGATAGCTCTCTGTTCTGCAGCTAGCGTTAACCTGATTTGGGGTTTAAGCTTTCGGGACTCGCTAGGGTTTTCCGTTCATATGGCCTAACTATTTTATCTTTTCTTGTGAATCATTACTCGATTTGTTAATTAATTAGGACTCTTAAATTTAATTGTTGATTCAATTTTTTTTATATTTTTTTTATTAATTAGGACTCATATTCTTATAATTTGAGGATTAAGAATAAAAATAAATTAATCAATATTGTGTTGATTTATCCTTTCATATTATCAATATTTTATTGTGATACTTAAGAATTATAAAATAGAATCAGATTTGTCATGGTCAAGATTTGTTATCAAACATATTTCTAATATTATTATTTAAATAATTCCAAATGGACCATCAAAGTCTATTATAGTTCATTTGAATACCAATAAAATTATGAAATTGGTATAATTCTAAGAATTATTATAAAATATTGTTTAATATGAAAATTAAATTGATGCAATCTTACTACTTCATGATCAAATGGCGTATTTAATTTTGCAGTTATTTATGTATTTATTCACGATTTGGGAATAAAAGAGAAAATATACCAATGTGAGATTAATTATCACATAAAAGGAATGTGATATTAGTTGATATGTAGTGCATATCTTTTTACATATAAATCTAATAAAATCATACAATAACACCACCTTGTTAGGTTAGTTCATATATTATATTAACAAAAATTTACATTATATATGATTGGATTTAACTGTTATATACTTACAAAATAAAAAATTATATTGTTAAAAATATTTGATTTTTATCATACTTATCTTAAAAGAATTATATATAATAATTTATAATTAATTAACGGTATAAATTTATTTGCACTTATAATATATTAAAACGAATCTATATAATCATATACTTGTGTAAATTTACACAAAATTACACATAAATTAAATCATATCAATATAAACAAAAGTTGTTGTGAATAAACCCAAAAGTTTAGATTACTTCAATCTAAATTTTTCTCGTTCTCTATTGATTATCTCAATTTATTTTAATTTTTTATTATTATTTTAAAAAAATTCATTTGATATGTCATTGAGTCTCACGTAGATTAAAAATATTTAAAAAAAAGGTGCACAAACTGTTAATTTTGATATATCTCAATGATGTATTAAATAATTTTAATTTTATGTATAACTTTGTAGTATAATATATAATATAAATTTTTAATTAAAAAAAAATTAGAATAAAAAAGTAAAATTAAGAAAAACATAGAAGATAAAAAAGGATTGAGAGTAACATTATGTTTTGAATGTTTTAAGCATAAATATCATAAAACACAAAATAAAGTAAGTAAATGAAACAATTTTATAACTAAAAATAAAAACAAAATTCAAATAAAAATAACAAGATATGTGAATGGGCTTGATAAGTAGCGAGACCAGTAAAAAAAGAAGCCCACCTGCCAAGTCAAGTGGATTCGAGAAGCTGAAGTGAAGGAAACAGAGAGAACAGTGAGTTCACTTTTTTGCAATGAAACTCGGTGGAATCAAATCGGTGGAGAACGCGCACGATGACTCAGTATGGGCAGTTACGTGGGCACCAGCAACCGCTACCCGACCACCGCTACTACTCACCGGTTCACTCGACGAAACGGTAAGGGTATGGAAGTCCGATGAGCTTATCTTGGAACGCACCAACACCGGTCACTGCCTCGGCGTGGCTTCCGTAGCCGCTCATCCACTCGGCTCAATCGCAGCCTCCTCTTCACTCGATAGCTTCATTCGCGTCTTCGATGTCGATTCCAATGCCACTATCGCAACTCTCGAGGCTCCTCCTTCTGAAGTCTGGCAAATGCGTTTCGATCCTAAGGTAAATCATTCGCTTTGCATTTTTTTCTTTCTTTCTTTCTTTACTTCACATTCACACAGTAAATTAACTGCATGTTTTTGGTCTACAAATTTGAGAGTATTATTTAGTTTTGGTTCCTTAGTTATCTGTGGTTGTTTCAGTTGCATCTAAACCTAGCTTATAAATTCAAAATAGAGTTCTTAACAAACATGAGCTTATAGGGTATTATTTTCTATCATTTTTAGCTGCTATCATCTTAGTTGAAATATTTAAATATTAATTTTTTTTTTATATATATAGTTTTATATGAAAAGTTAATTCTACTACTAATTTTACTTAACACTTCAAATTCAATCTGATAGTTTGTGTGCTACAAGCTATCAACTAGCTTCTCTGCTATAGTTAGCTTATCGGTTATCCACAACTTTTTATCAAATAAAGCCTTTATCTAGGAAGAGAAGTATGTGTCTTATAATTCACAATAATTCTATTGGCTTGGTGCCAAAACCTATTTTACATATGAAAGCACTGCTTGCATATCAAATATCAGATATAAAAAACACCATATTTGAATTATCTCAATGTTCATTATTCTTGCTGACTAGCTTGCTGAATATACCAAAATACTCAACAATCTTGCAATTTTTTGTTGTGGAATTAGTTCTCATGTTGAAGATCCTGGAGAACTGCTAATGTTCTTACATTTGCTTTTCTTTTTTTAAGTTGACAGCACATCTTTTGTGAACTTAAGGTAGTACTTGATTGACATGTTAGAATGGAACTGAACCACGTGCATTATTTTTGGTGTATGGTCTATTTAAAAATAGAACAGACAAAAATTATAAAAATATAGTACATTTTGGTTCCTCTAGAAAGG
>NC_021166.2:3122554-3131288 GCF_000331145.2 Cicer arietinum
CTCTTCCATTCCATTTTGTCTTAAGTTATGTAGGGCAGAGTCTGCTAAATCAGGACCCAGCTTACCTAAATGCTTGTTTTTAATCAACAGATGATATTTGCACTCTCATATAAATGCATCTGCTTTTTTTTTAAGAGAAAGGATTTTGCTTCCTACCAAGCCACTTTTTAACATCATTGCTGGAATGTGCTTAACAACATAGAAACAAATAGTAACCGGCTAACTGCCCTTACGTAAAAGCATTTGTTGCCAATATTTTCTTGTGATACCCAATGGCTTCATATTTGTAGCATGCTTAATAATATTTTATTTTTTTTGTCCTGCACGGGTGTGTTTGCAATTGGCAACGTATATCACATGAAGTTAGTTGGTTAATTCTATGATTTTCTTATTTGTCAGTTGTCTTGATTAAATGCAAATTTGTACCCTGGTTTTCTTCTGCAATAATGTAATTACAACTAAAATTCTTTTATCCCATTTTTCTCTATATCTGTATAGGACAACTACCAATGTTTTATAATGCAAAGTTTCTATGATTATTTTGAATTTTGCAAATGTTTTATTCTAGTCATGGCAATGTCCATAGGACTGAACTCAACAATTGGAAGATGTTTTATTCTAGTGATGTATTAAGTATTAACTCAAACAACCTTGCAAAAAAAAGTATTTTATAAAAAATGTGCAGTAACTGCAGTAGAATCACAAGAATTACAATGGAATGGAGTTCAACTCCTTGCAACAACGCAAATGAAAACATAAATAAAAGATATAGAGGGAACCTCAAATAACCTTGAGAGAGATACTCCTCAGGCACCCTTGCACCAACCACTCAAGTGAAATATTTCCTACCTTTTCCATGTAGTTACCCCTTCTATATATCCATTCTCTTATTCCCCGAACTTCCTCTTCATTCTCGTGCCCCCTTTCCTCTCTTACTGCCTCATGGCCTATTCAGTTATTCATTGTTCTCTCGCCATCAACACATGTCACATATACCTCCCCTTCCCTATTTAATAAAGGACCTATTAATAATAGTAACATATTCATTTGAAATATGTCCTTTACAGCTCTTCCCAATACTTCAGTTTATTATGTTCGGATATTCGGTACTTAACATTTTTGCATGACATTTCTTGATCTTTCTCCATTGCAAAGGATATTAATCACTCCCTTAAAATTGGGGCGAAAATTCAGGATAAGTGTGGAAAGTTGTATGAGAAAACTCATCCCCGTATTTTTGACCCACTCTATTCTAAGGTTGTAACATGTATCAAACTAACTTTAAGAATGTAACTCAGTCGCAGAACAGCCCATTATTGCTTGCATACAATGGCTTGTTCAATTCCTCTGCTCTTACCCTGAAAGCTGCTAGAATCCTAGAACTATTTAATACCTTGTTCTGTTAATTCACTGTTAATATTGCCATTCTATGGAAACCATGCCAGAACTATCTAGGTGCATCATAGGAGATGCTACTCAATGCCTTTCGACACTTGTAAAGAATGAGCATTTAATCAAGAATCGATAATCTTATTATGCTTTTGACCATACTGTAGTTGTTTAATCAATAAAAGTTCTCAACTTCAGGGTTCCATTCTAGCAGTTGCTGGTGGAGGCAGTGCATCAGTTAATCTTTGGGACACTTCCACATGGGAACTTATTGCCACCCTATCAATTCCTCGTGTTGAAGGACCCAAACCCACCGACAAAAGTGGCAGCAAGAAATTTGTCCTATCTGTTGCATGGAGCCCTGATGGAAAACGACTTGCTTGTGGCTCAATGGATGGCACCATTTCTGTTTTTGATGTGCCACGAGCCAAATTTTTACATCACCTTGAAGGTCATTTCATGCCCGTCCGTTCTCTTGTTTATTCTCCTTATGATCCAAGACTACTGTTTTCAGCTTCAGATGATGGTAACGTCCACATGTATGATGCTGAGGGCAAAGCCTTAGTCGGGACCATGTCAGGACATGCTAGTTGGGTTTTATGCGTCGACGTGAGCCCAGATGGAGCATCTATTGCCACAGGTTCAAGTGACAGAACTGTAAGGCTTTGGGATCTTACGATGAGGGCGTCTGTGCAAACAATGAGCAACCACACAGACCAAGTATGGGGAGTAGCATTTAGACCACCGGGAGGAAATGATCTGCGAACCGGTCGGCTTGCTAGTGTATCAGATGATAAGAGCATATCACTGTATGATTATTCCTGATTTAGATATTACATTATGTATCCTTACACTTTTGTTGAGTGATATTAACTTTTTAATGCTTTCTTTACTAATTGATTTGAAGGAAATGTTTCGTTGGACTTGGATAGGCTGTATGCGTATTTGGATTCTGTTTCCTTGTCAATGAATTTTTTCTAGTCGTTGCATTTAAAAATTGATCTTTTTTAGACCATGTTCGAATTCCATTACTAATGTTGGACAAAACCGTTAAAACGCATGTGATCCTTAATTGATTCGGCCAGGTTGGTTTATCTTGATTCCAAACATTCCGGAAATCCGTGCCAGATTGGCAAGTACTATTATTGTTTGTGCCCAAAAATTGTACTAACCCGTTGACTTGCAATAAGTGGATTCTATGTTAAGATGCATTGCGAAATTGTTAACCAACAGCGCATTCTATAGTAGTATATGCTTATTGCGTGTTTTGTAATTTTAATTGTTCAAATCTAATTAATTTGCTTTAATTCAGAAGTAACGTCTTGTCAAATAAAATATTCAAAGATGAAGAAATAATCACAATTTAATTAGATAAATTGTTTATGTGCGAGATAATCGCGATTTTTTAATAGGTGGCGAATATTGTAGCCTAAAATTTTAAAAATAATCAAATGTTGTGTCGAATTAGAATGTTCTTTTATCATCAATATTGTTGCTAATTCTTATTTTTCTCTCTAGCATTGATAGTCTATGTTATTCGCTCTTCTTTAATTGAAGAGGTAAGTAGCTGCTCTTGACATCTTATAAATTGTGATTTGAATCAGCACGTAATGTTAGCAATCGAAGCTAAAATCACGCAATTTTGAATTGAAATGACCAAAGAATAATGGAGTCTCAACTAAATCTACACAAATGTCTTAATATTTTAATAATTTAACTGTTATGCATTATTAATATAAAAATATTTATATTAAATTTATATTATTAGTTATCATAATCATTCACGAACATTGTGACTAATTGCAATTTAAAATTTTTTATATTGTAAAATTATTAAATGATCATATATATGGTCTTTATCATTGTATCATCCGTATGCCACCCTTCCTCCTAATAATAATAATAATAATAATAATAATAATAATATTATTATTATTATTATTATTACATAAAACTTTGACTTTTTTTGGTACGATAAAACTTTTACTTTCAAAACATTGCGCTGTTCACGTGGTCAAAAAATTATTTCTTTAAGAGATAATAATATCTCTTTTTTGGTACAATCAACTTGTTTATTATTATTCTTTTATTGGTTCAATCAACTTGTTTAATATTTCTACAAGTAAAACCAACAACAACTTGTTTATTATTATTATTCTTTTATTGGTACAATCAACTTCTTTATTCAAGTACAGTATGGTGTTTTCAAAATGTGTGCTAGTAAAAATGCGTTGACTAATTTCCATTGTGTTATGTGTATTGTGTAAGTATAACTGTAGAAAGTCAACAACAACACAAAACATAACTAAGATCAAAATGACATTGCTAGAAAATGAAACTACTACTACTTTGGGGTCTTACTCAACAGAAAATCCTTCAAGACATCCATAACAGATCCAAAATCAGCCTTAACAGAAACAGGTGGATTAGCATACCTACCCATACCAGGAATAGTTCCAGAATGATAATCAATCTTACTCTGTGCAAATTTCAACCCATGTGCAGTACTTACAACCACAACCCTATCACTACTTCCAATAACCCCAGAATTCCTAAGCTTAATCAAAGCCGTTAAAGCCACGCCAGTATGAGGACAAGTAAACATCCCAGTTGAGTCAGCAAGTGACATTGCATCCATCAATTCCTCCTCAGTAGCTTCCTCAACTATTCCATTACAATTCTTCAAAGCAAGCACTGCCCTATCAATCGAAACAGGGTCACCAATTTGAATAGCTGAAGCAAATGTTGTTTCAGCTTTAATTGCTTGAAAATCTTTAAACCCATTTTTATAATGTAAATACAATGGATTTGCATTTGCAGCTTGAGCACAAACAAGCCTTGGAATTTTATCAACAAGACCTAAATCTTTACACATTTTGAAACCTTTGTAAAATGCATAAATGTTCCCTAAATTTCCACCAGGAATAATCACCCAATCAGGTACCTGCCAATCAAACTGCTGCAAAATCTCAATAGCAGCGGTTTTCTGTCCTTCAATTCTCAAACTGTTCAACGAATTCGCCAAATAAATCGGTAATTCGGAAGTTATTTCTCTAATAAGCTTCATACAACCGTCAAAATCGGTGTCGAGGCTGAGAACCAAAGCACCGTTGGAAACCGGTTGAATCAATTGTGCTGTCGAGATTTTGTTCGCCGGGAGGAAAACAATGGAAGGAATTCCGGCGGAAGCGCAATAAGCAGAAAGTGCTGCTGACGTATCACCGGTAGAAGCACAACCGACACCAACTAACGGACGGTTCATTTTTCGGAGACGGTTAACCTGACTAACAAGAACCGTCATTCCTAGATCTTTGAAACTACCGGTATGGCTTATACCACAGTGTTTAACCCAAAGATCGTTCATGCCAACAAACTGTTTGCCAAAACGTTCAGCCCAAAAAAGATTAGAATTGCCTTCGAAAGCGCTAACAATATCGTCGGGGTGAATCTCAGGTAGGACCCACTCTTTTTTACTCCATACACCTGAACCATAAGGCCACGTGGTTTTACCGACGCGCGAGTCAAAGAGATTGCGCCAGTACGCGCCATCGAATTTTGCGAGTGCTTCCATGTCGTGATGGACGTCGAGGAGTCCACCGGATTTACTACGGTAGACGATTTCGTCGAGGGAGTAGGATTCAGGGGAATCGAAAGTAGCATTGAAGGGGACGTATTTGGCGGTGAAGTTGTTGGTAGTGGAAACGTGACGGCGAGCTTTATCTTTGATGTTGTCGGCGGCGGAAGGTGGTGGAGAGTGGTTGTTGTTGTTTGCGGCGGTGATAGGAGTTGGATCGAGTGATGAAGCGGCGATGAAGAGAGAGCGGTTATTGTTTCTGTTGGAAGTTAGGTGAGTGGGTTTGGAGTTAAAAACGAGGGTTGAGAATGAAGGGTGAAACAGAGAAGACACCGCCATTTTTTATTTTTATTTTTTTTGAAAAAATAAAATTATTAGTATTAGGGAAGATGAGTGTTGTTTGGGGTGAATGAATGGGTGGCTGGTGTTATTTATTTCATTTTATGGACAGGGTTCAATATTAGGAAACGCACCACTTATACATTCTGAAACGCACCAATTATGCACGTGCTTTTTACGCATCCAACAAGTTTATTATTTTTTTATAAATTGTTGAAGTCTAATTTTTACACAGATGTAAAATTAAGAGTACAATTTTAATAGAAAATAGATAAAAATACAGATAATTCTGTTAGATGTTTTTCATTTCAAGAGTTTACATATGCTTTAAAAAAAACATGTAATAAAAGTTTTTTCAAATGCAAACTTAATATTAGGTTATATAAATTTTCTTTTGAAATAGTATTGTAGTAGATACATATTAATGTATCTAATTGTTAGAAATTATTTTGATGACTAAATATTGTTGTGATCGTTTTAATGATTTGAATATATCACTTATAAAAATAAATGATTAAAATTAATTAAAAATAATTAAAATAAATATTAAATAAAAGATAAATAATTAGAATTATACTTAAATCTTTTATAAATTAAAAATGGATGTTAAGAAAAATATATAAATGAAATAAATAAAATAATATTTTTATTAAATTAATTCTTACTCCTAATGATTTTAAATATATAAATAAAAAGTCAAATGTATTTTATCTAAATTTAAGGTAAATACGTTTAATTTTTTTAATAGTTAGTATCAATTGAACTATCAAATATTAATGTATTTATTATTACCATAAATAAATGTAAAACAACGATATTATAATATTATCTACCATGTCATGAAAAAAAAAATATTAACTTTAAAAAAAAAAGTGTTAGTTTATTTTAAAGGTTTATTGAAGAAATAAATTCTTTTTCTTAATCTTGAACATTTCTACAATCTATTGTCTATTGTTTTTATTATATAGTATCAAGTAAATTTTCCATAAATAAGAAAAATGCAAAGTATCTACCCTGCAGTCTTTCCAGTTTATTTTTCGGTATATTTTAATTTTAATTAAAAATATAAATAACAACAATAAAAGAATATTTATATCTATAAGTAATTCAAAAATAATTAACATTCAATTTTTAGTTCTATATTTACGATACTACTAATCTAGAACGAACTACTCCACATAAAAGTGAAAAAATATTACCATATAACTCCAAATTTATACAAAACTACATATTTTACTTCTTTTCTTTTTCAATAAAATAATTGTCTAGTCCACAAAATT
The DNA here is from genome assembly GCF_000331145.2 of Cicer arietinum. Classification (NCBI taxonomy): domain Eukaryota; kingdom Viridiplantae; phylum Streptophyta; class Magnoliopsida; order Fabales; family Fabaceae; genus Cicer; species Cicer arietinum. Next base: position 3,129,137 of record NC_021166.2, read on the forward strand.
CAACTTGAATTATTTTTCTTTCTAAACCACATGTATAATTGGAACTTTGTATATTAAAAAATAATTTTTAAGTTTTTCAATATATAAATGTATTTTAAAAAATTAAACTTTATGTACTATAAAATCTGTTTCAACTTTTTTTATATATAAACATGTTATAAAAAATTTGAATTTTCTGTATCAATTTTTTTTTCAAGTGTTTTGATACATAAATGTGTTTTAAAAAAATTTAATTTTATTTATCATAATTATTTTTTAAAATTTTCTTGAACATATTTATATACCGGAAAAAATTCAAAATACAGATGTGTTTTGAAATATATTTTTCAAAAACACAAATATTTTCAAAAAATAAAAACTTTGTGTTTCATACAACCCTTTTTAAATTTTCCATAACATAAACATATACTAAAAATCATAAAATTTTACTTTTTTTAAATTAAAAAAAAAAAGTAAAATTATATTTTTACAAATGTGTTTTGAAAAATATTTTTCAAAAACACAAACATTTTCAAAAAATTAAAACTTTGTGTTTCATAAAACCTTTTTTAAATTTTCCATAACATAAACATATACCAAAAATTATAAAATTTTACTTTTTTAGAATAAAAAAAAAAGTAAAATTATATTTTTTATTAAAATATGAGAGTGAGAATATAAATTTTGGGGTGTGGCATAAAATTTTCTACAAATTAAAGAGTGGTATTGGAAAAAAAAACCTAAAAAAAACGATAGATATGAAATTACTCCATAATAGTTGATTGATAGATATTTTTCCAATCAAATAATTAATTCTCCATTAAATGAAAAAAAAAAGATTATTCAAGATGATGGAATTATCACTAAAATTTATTTTATTTTAAAAAATGAAAAACACCTCTATAATTTAATTTGTTTTATAAAACTAATTAAGCTTCTGATGTCAATTAGGTATATTAAGAACTAAATAAAAAACATAATAATTTTTTATTTTTTTTAGATTTTCATTTTTAAATTTGAATAACCTATATTTATGAATGCAACGAGAGGAATTGGAGTTTGAATGTCACACGGTTCTTTAAAAATTAATTGTGATTATTTTATGAATTTTATTCAAACCATGACAATGACCATTGACCAAATAGAAAAAATAAAATAACCATGACAATAACTAATATTTTCCTTCCAAACATAAAAGTGACAGATAAATTAGATAATCATATACAGAGAAAATCCAACATGATAATAAGATAATTATGATTTTTTATTTTTGCCTTGACACTTCAATTTTAACTAGAACTTTATATTTTTCCTTTATAAGAGATAATAAATATCAATATAATTAATTCATATAATTATAAAATTTCACATATATATTTATCAGTTGAATTATAACTTAAAAATAAAAATAATTTAGCTTTAATTATACTAAGTTTTATTTTTTTTTAAATGTATAATCAAGAAATGTTCAACTTATAATTCCAACTCAAATTATTCCAAATGTTTTGTTATTAATTGAAACTTTTTAACAATTCAACCAGTTTCGTAAAATTACTGTGATAATTAATGAATTAGGGAACGAATCCAAAACGAGCATCACCAACAACTACTTTATTTATGTTTTTTCAAAAATAAAAATAAAAATTATATATCTAAATTTAACCTCAATTGGGTAGTTTTTCAATTAAGGTTATAACACTAAACAATGTTATTCCTATATGTGAAGCATAAGTGTTATGCATAATATGCATTGAATAATTTATCACTCTTTCTCCCAATTAAACACACAATTAACAATAACAACATTATATATTTTCAAACCAAAAAAATATGTTATATTATATATAGAGTAGAAAATTTATCTTAAAAATATTTGACTCTTAAAAAATTTTAAAATTATTTGTTCAACAAAACTTTTATTTTATAATTTTTTAACAAGTACTCTAAAGAATCTAAGAATGTACTGTTTGATTTAGCATAAGAGAAGACATGAAATTATTTTTAATAGAGACAATGAAAGAAATGAAAATAGAATATGTTTAGTTTAAAGGAGAGATAATAAATTTTTAATGATTTTGTATTTAATTCAGAAAAAAAATATTTTAAATAATTTTTATGTGATTCTGCTTTTTTTCATCCTCTCCAAAATCTTCCATAATAGAGGAATCGTAAA
>NC_021166.2:3131412-3223896 GCF_000331145.2 Cicer arietinum
CTTTCCCCTCTCTTGTATCTACCTCTAACATTTTAGATAATTACTTGTGTGTCTTACACTTTTGAGCATGCAAAATGTCAAAACTACGGGGTGTGTGCTTTCACTCTTTGAAAGTTCAAAAATTTATTTTTCAATAAAAAATATTACATTTTTAGTATTAATGTGTGTTAAAAAACACATGTTAATATAATCTTATTTTTAAATGTTATAAATTAATAAAATATTAAAAAAATTAAACAAATAATAAAATATTTGTATATTTGAAAATATCCGTTAACTTATTAAATCAACCATTTCAAATTTAAAAAAAAATCACAATTAATAAATAATTTTATTTGTTAGATAAAGTAAATAAATATATGATGATATATATTTTATTTAAGAACAAGACTACGTTTCATTACAAGTAAGCTTCTGGCCTAAACATTGCAAATTTGAGAAGCTTAAACGAATAGGTAATATTGACGTATTAGAAAGACTCAAACTAGTGGATACTCTGATTTTCGACGATATCATCATCAATCATATTATTTATTTGCCTTCATGTTCAACAAAATCATCGTCTCAGAATTCACTTCCACTATAAATTGTTACTTCATGTTGGAGACAAATTCAATGGATTTCAACCGTAAAAACAAATATAAGCTAACCATGGCAACCATATAGTAGACTTTTTGTGACTTGGAATAGTGAAATATGAAACAACACCAAACATTGAAAAAGGTTTATTAAAACTGAGAATGTACATCATGACGACATTTTTACATAATGTGCTCTATATGTCAAGAATTATTCAAGTTGTAATTAGGCTCTAAGAATTTAACTTAATTTTGGTTTTTTACTCATCTTACAATAGTTGTTTTGAACAGTTATTATGTTATCATGTAATTTACTTGAAAATGACTTATTTAAATCGGTTTCCCTTTAGTATTTTTAAATATTTTCATACATGGCACATGTAACTAAACTAGTTTTTGCTAATAATAAATGACCGGAAATAGTATTTATTATATTTACATAAGTTCACCGTGATTTTTGGATGTTAGTTGGAAAATCAATTCACTTTGAAATGGATTGTGGAAGGGATATTCATTATATTTATATTAGTTCTCTGATGTTTGGTTTTAATTTTGAAGATATAAAATTGATTTTTGTATGTTTGGATGTTGTTGAGCAAAACTATTAGTGTCTCTATAATTAATTATAACCTAAACTTATGATTTATAGCTTTTGCATTCAAACTTGATTTTTACACTTAAATTTGTTGTTGAAGTAATTTTTATCCAAACATACATCTATGCTACATTCAACTTACTTTTAACTATAATTAATTTTACAAAATCAATTCAATAGAAATTAATTGTAATCAGTACACAACCAAACACACGTTGAAACAACTTTAGCTTATGGATTTCACGTGATCGATTCTCATCTAAATCACATGTGATTTATCAATTTTACCCCTTAAAAAAGTTGTGGCGATTAAACGTGTTTTCATCTAAATACAATCGTAGACTAATTCAAAAAAAAAAAATTGTTTAAAATCATATATACTTTTGGATATTTTTAGAAACCCTTTTGTGAAAATTACATGGATCAGATTTTCATTCTTTTTTCAAAACCAAACTACAATCATAAACTTTAGTACTTACTTATTTTTATTAGTATGATATATTGCATTTATATGTTATTTGTAAGTTTTTATTTTTTTTTTCTTCTAGTAATATTTATTAGTTTAATTTAATATATTTGTTGTTATTTCAAATATAATCGGTCATTTATGTAAGAGCAGAGGCACACCTAAGAGGTGAATGAATTAGATGTTTAATTTTTTTATTGTTTTCCGATACTTAATGAACGATTTCTCTGATTAGAATGATTGTATGACAAAAAAGTAAATGACATAAAATAACAAACACAACAATATTATCCTAATTCTCCCATATAACCAATGATACCTTCAGTCCTCTTGCATACTATATGAGATTTTTCCACTATTGTTAGATTATGTACAAATCTCACTATAGAATCTTTGCTACAAACTTCCAACACACTGCATACCATTATCTTAGATTAGAATGCTTGAAGAAAATACACAATTTTCTTTAAAAAACAATACAATAACTTTAATGATTTTTCAACGAATGTTCTTGACTAAGAACAATAGTATAACAGTTTGTACAATGATATTAATCAAATATTATTTTAAGTATACTAAAGAACATTTCTCGATGATATGAAAATATAGTGTAAGTACTTGAAATATGAAAAATAATTTTGAGAATATTTCAGAAAATTGTTTAAAGTTGTTTTTAAGTTTTGTAATAGGATTGATTGCGTTTAAAACTGAAGTTATGTGGTATTTATACTCCATAAACATCACTTCAGATCAGTGAGCATCGTTCCTAGAGGTTTGATGAACATATGCAATGATCTAAAACCCTTTTAGAATTGAAAAATTGCATTGCTTCGCAGTTGTATTTGACTACAACTTGTGTGTAGTCGACTACATCGTTGTAACTGAGTGAATTTTGCCACTAACTTGATTTTGAATTCAAATACATCATGTTGTAGTCGAATACAAATGTTCAGTTTTAGTTAATGACTTATCACTTGTATTCGACTACGTCATTACGTAGTCAAATACAGATGTTCAGTTTTAGCAACTGACTTATCATTTATATTTGGCTACAACATGTTGTAGTCGAATACAACATTGAATTTTGTCAAAAACTTTATTTCAAACATTATTCATGCATTTTTTACACTTTGAAATTTATTTTGATGCATATGCTAAAATGAAAGGTTCTCATGTGCATTTGAAATATAAGAATATTATATTGCATCATGTAGCTTTATATTGTGGGACTTCTAATATGTTTGACCACATTTGACTTTGATTGTTTGACTTCTTTTTCATCTTGCAACTTGACCACGTTCCTTGGTCTTTATCTTTGTAAAAAAACATAAGTATTTTACATTCTCCACCTTTTTCACAATGACAAAACCTTGTTGTTGGTGTGAATTCAACGCGTTTGATTGTTTTAATTTTTCTCTCCCGTAATACATGTTTACTCCCTCGTTGAGCTGGAGTTCATGCCATAATTTTAAAAATATTGAAGATTGACAAAAAAATTTAACAACAACAACATACCTATTTTCTTCCACTTTTAACTTGATCAAAAAGAACATCACAATGTAAAACCATAGTCATAAAGGTACAACCAAAACATTAGAAATTTTTTTAAAGATAAACAAACTACGTCAAATGCAATTTCAGTATCAAACTACATATCATCATCCGGTGGGAGGTGAAGGTGGTCGATTTTGACGGATAAGTCGTTAAGTTCATGTAACAAGATTCAATGGTTGCGGAAAATAATGGTCTACTTGGTTTGAAAGCGAGTGTGGATTGAGGTGTTCATGTTCTGAAATTGGGTAGTGGTGAAGGTTTGTAGAAAGTTTAGTGTGTTCATGATCATGCGGTTTGAAACATGATCATCATCAAATATCGTTTCTTCAACGTCTTCTTCCTCTTGGGCAGCAATAGATGTTTGGCCAAGATCACCTTGAAGTTATTCATTCCATATTATCTTCATACTCGGAAGCACATTCAAATTGAGCAAATTGTCCTTAGATGATTCATACATTAATTCTCTAGAAAAATCCAATTTAAAGTGATTCAAGATTCTAGTAACTTCATTTGCATAAGGTAAACCAGTAGCATTATTGGAAGCAAATAGGACAAAGCGGACAAAGTAAAGCCAGTTGAGTGGACATCCTTCGAACATGAAAAACATAATATGAAACTCAAATTCATATATTTGTGAGTAATTTATTACCTTAGGAACCATAATGTAGCTTATAAAGTAATGCAATAGCCTGTAATCAACAGTGAGATTTCCAACTCCGTACCGTTGCATAGCAAATTTGAAACCATTAAAAGTGTTCTCATCCAAAAACAATCGTAGACTAATTTTTTTTTTTAAATCATATATACTTTTGGATATTTTTAGAAACCCTTTTGTGAAAACTACACGAATGAGATTTTCATATTCTTTTTTCAAAACCAAACTACAATCATAAATTTTAATACTTACTTATTTTTATTAGTTTGATATATTGCATTTATATATTATTTGTAAGTTTTTAATTTTTTTTCCTAATAATATTTATTAGTTTAATTTAATATATTTGTTGTTATTTCAAATATAATCGATCATTTATATATCAAGTTCGAATTCGTGACATGATATTCAACCTAACAATATCAATATTTTTCAGTGTTAGACCTTACACATTCACAATATTAAATTTAAGAATAATATATGTTATAGTTTGCATGAAACCTACTATTTTATTGTGTTTTTGAGTTTGTTTGTTTAAGATTTTTAAAAATAATTTTGATTTTATACTATTAAAAATGATTTATGTGATAATTTATTTAAAAATAGTATAATTTGTTTTACACTTATTAGTTACCAATTTTTTTTAAAAATAATGGCATTCAATTAATAGATATTAATTATTAGAGATTTAAACACGATAAAAATTACATCTATAAAAAAATATATGTTTTGAAAATTATTTTTATAAAAAGTGTCTCAAAATAGTTTTTCACTTTAATAATTTTTTTAAATTTCATCATTAAAAAAAATTTGTTACAAAGAGATGAAATACTTAAAAATGATATTTTAAGACAAAACATTAAAACCAATTTTTTATTTGAAGCCTTATTTTTAAAATTAGTTTTTATTTATAAATATTATAACAAAAACATAAAATGCTATACAAAGCATTTTAAAAAAATCTTAAACAAACCGACATTTTATAATATTAAATCTTTTTTGTTAATAGTTTGAATTTGGATATTCAATAACATGTGTTTTTTTTTTTTAATTTGTCATTCAAACCTAACCGAACTGCATGAAATTTTATCATTTGAATTAGATGAAATTTTTCGTTAAATTCGATCTAAATCGTTCTGCGTTTATATTTGCAGTTATTAATGTTGTTACCCTACATTTTGATAACTTATTTACTTTTATGGTATTTGCGTTTGAAAGTTTATTTTTCACCTCTAAATCTTATCGAAAGTCTCTAAATTTTATGTGAATTAACTAATATGGAAATATATTTTATATGTTCGAATTGACTAATTTAAATATATATTTAATTATATATTTGAGAATATTGATAGATGAGAGAAGAAACACTTATTTGCAAGTCTATATTAGAAAAAAGACACAAAACAATTTATATATATATTTTTTGTGTGTTAAAACAAATTATTTTTAGTTAATAAACTGTTGTAAAAGGAAAATATAACGTGTTCATGAATTAGTTATACTTAATTAATATAATATTTAAAAAAATAGAAAATCCACAATCATGTAAAATAATTGTGCGTCTATAAAATACACACACAACTACACATATATGTATATACAAGAAGATATCAATTGACTCTAAAAACATTCAAAATCTTAACCATTTATTTTAAAAATAGTATATGACTAAGATTTATTATTCTTCTACTCTTAATTTTATAGTCCGCCCGACAAAACACGTTGAATAAAGCAATTGATACAAACCTGTGTTGTCTTCAACCTACTACAATTGGCTTAGAGGAGAAGAGCCATAAAATATAACTGGCTTAATCTGATGAAAAAATAAATAAAAGGGCCTTTTTAAATCTATGATTTTATATAATTGTAACCGTATCTTCCGCTCTCTCCCTTTTGTAATGATCAAGGCTGTGTTTAGACATCATGTGTTTTGACTTTTATGGATATATCGAACGCAAAATAATAAAAAGACTATTTAAACAATTAGAAGGTACCATATGATTAATACTCAATTTATATATAAATAAAAAGTAAAACTTTCAATCCAATACCCAACTCGATCTCATTTAATTGAAAGATACCGGCTTCCATCTTCCAAATAAGCCTCACATCTGCATGTTTGTGGCTTTCGAGAGACTACAAAATCTCGCAAGAAATCATTTCTAATTAATTTTAGCCATTACTTAATAACAAAATTGATGATCAAGATTTGGAATAATTATGGTGAATTATTATTTTAATTATGTCCCGATAGTTATTTTTTGAGTTAATTGGTCTCTTATTTATAAAAATAATCTCTTAATTTTAAAAATGAATTCTTTACCTTTAGTCGTAGATGACTTTGGTGACTTCAGTATATTTTAAAATAAAATTGACGATTTAAATTAATTAATAAAAATTATTTAAATAAAAGAAAATATTTGATTAAAGAAAAAAATAAATACAAAATCACCAAAAAATAAAAAATTCAAAGGAATAAAATCTCAAGAAAACTTACACGCATGTTAGTTACTCTTCATCCCATTCCTTTGAAAATAAACTATAAAGAATGTAACTACTTCCATAAAAAACTGGTGTATTTGCCTTTTTTGTGAAAGGAACCATTTCAAGAGTGTCTAGAGTGCTATATCTAAGTTTTCTTCTATATATATTTACATATCAACCAAATTATTCTTATTAAACGAGATTAAATATTAAATCTTATATAAGTTAATGCAGTTATATTAAATTAAATTTAATAATGCAATAATACAAACTTAAAATAATTGTTACCTATTATGAAAACTAATGTGGTGTGTGTTTTATTGGGTTCAAACCAATTTTTAACTAATTATATAAATAAACTTTAAATTAATCTAAAATGAATAAATTTTCCAAAATAAACAATTTTTGTTGTTGTATGGTTAAATTAAATTGAATTATTAGGTAAATGATAATTTATAATTTTACATAATAACTCGTATAAATGATAATCTCTGGAAATTTTATAATTTTATTAATTTATAATCAAATTTAAATACGTGTAAATGTCTTATGTAGTTATTTATATATAATTACATTAATTAAATATTAATAACAATGCTTTTATAGTATAACAGATTGCGCTCTACACAATATAAAATATAGTAAAACAATAAAAGGCGACGAGGAACAACCAAACAAACTTATATATGGCTATTAAAAGATTAATACTTTTTATTGAAAATTAAATTAATGAAATACAATTCACTTGTGGAAATAACTTTTTATACTGAAAATTTATCTTAAAGAACTCAAATGTTTAATATATGAAGGACTAAAGTTCAAACTATAACTAGAATGGTTATTGGAGATGCTTTAGAAATAAAATAAAAGTGAGATACACAAAAAAAATAAAAAACTATTTGAATAAAATTATTGAAATATAATAACATCTAATAAATATGAAATGTCTGGGAATTTCAAACACCGAAGAGTAAGCATGCAAAATTCTTATTAGATTAATCTTGTTTTATAGTAATATATATTATAAAAAAGTTGACAATATTAATTTGGAAATTATGAGAACAAATCACCGTAGACAAGATTAGTATATTAATATTTTTTATTTGAATTGCAATAAAAAAAAACAAGGGGGGAAATTTAGATGTACACGAGAGTGACACTTTGAAATTCTCTTATTTTTATTTTTTTGCTTTATAATATATAGTAATAATAGCTAGAAAGTAGTTGAGATAATTATAAATACAATTAAAATCTATTTTGTAATTACACTTTAAAAAATGATGTGGATTAAAACTCTCTCAACAACCTTAATTAATAAGAGCTACTTTTATGTAATTGCATTCAAATATAAACTACACGAGCATATACAAGTATAATATAAATAAATTTGCGTTTCAAATAAAAAACAAAATCAATTATTTCAAATCAGCTTAATAATATAACAAAAGGTATAATATAACAAAAGACTAAATTTAATTTTAACTAGTATTTTTATTTTATTTTATCCCTTAATTAGAGATTCTGTTGCTGAGAAAGTTACAAAAAGAAATGAATCATAATTAATGATTTTAAAACTCCAAAAAACTATGTAGTATAAATAATGTCAAAAATTATGTGAGTTAGATCAGGATTAGTAATTAAAAATTTACCATTACTTGTTTATTAATAAATGAAAATAAATAAATAACTTGAATTGAAGCAGGTTTTTTGTTTGTGTGCGTGTCATCATAATCTTTCCGTGCCCATCTTCTTTTTTTGGGTCAACATATGCTATGAACCTATAAAAGCAAAACGTATTCTATGAACACAACCAAATTTAAAAATCATACATTTGATTATATCTCAAATTCCAGATCACGCAATAAATGGTATTTGATTATAACTTAAATTCACATTTTATTTAAAAATCATACATTTGATTATAATGCAATAAACGATATTTGACTCATTTAAAGTAAATTTTTTACTTTACATAATAAAATAAATAATATAACTATTAATTATAAAATATATATTATTTTATGTATAATTAATTATAATATAAAAATAAAAATAATTAAAAAAATAATTTATTAATCCCTTCGTGAGTTGCATTACTCACTTTTTTTAAATTGTTATCCATTTATTAAATAAAGTTAATAAATAATAAATTTTAATTTATTAGTCCACTTCCAACACAGATTTTGCCATGTCTGATGCCACATCAACCTTTTTTAATTTCAAAAATTCATTAAACAGCTAAAAGTAAGAGAATCATACACAACAAAGATAGAATGAAAAATTTAGAAATATCAAAATCAAATTAAAAAAAGATACATTAAATCTATACTATTGATAACACATTAAATCTAAACAATGTTAGTTTAAAAAAATATACTAATATTCAACGGCTACTGTGTCGTATTCAGGTATGCAACTTTTTGTAAACGGTGCGTGTTAAACTTTGCCAGACTTAACAAGAAGTAAAAAATATAAAAAAAGACACGTTGTACTATATTATAATAAAAAATTAGTATATGAGTTTTATAAATTTTTTGATTAATAATTTATTTAATTAGTTTATGTGAACAAATTATAATATTTATTAAATTAAATGTTTTGGTATATTATCAATTTAATTTAGACTTTAATAATTACATAAATTATTTTTATAATTAAAATTAAACTTAAGAATTTAAATAAAATCATAAAAAGTTGTTTTAAAATGAATTTTAAAAATAAAATTTTAGAATTTAATGATATTAATCTAAAATATGATCAAATTATTAAATGATATATTATTTAATTATTAATAATTTAATTTAAGTAGTATTTAATTTTCAAATACTGTAAAAATTCCCTAAAAACAGTCAATCAATCAGTAGTTAATGGTGATTTTGTAAATAACTTGAGATAGGTGTGGTAAAGTGGGAGGGGAATTCGAAATTAATAATTTTGTCGTCCATTTTAATTTCTAATTTTTATTATGCGTGCAAAATTGGGTTTAGAGCCCAAAAAACCCAGCGGGTGGTATGTTGTGCACACCACGAAAATGTTAAATTGCCAGCCAATCCCATTCACTTCCTTCTCAGTGACCCCACCCGACCATTCAGCAAACAAGAAACCTCATTTTATTTATTTATTTATTTATTAAATTTAAATTTGAACAAATAAATTAAGAGAGAGAGAAAAAGACTTAAAGAAGACCTAGCATATCAAATCTCTACACAGAGAAAGAAAAAGCAGCTACTGTAGCTGTCTTCTCATTTACATCATTTCTACAAAAAAAGACTTTGGAAAGAGAGAGAAAAAAAAAAACCACATACAATCGCTGAGTTAGATACCTTTTGTTCTGTTGTTCTTTATCGTTTTCTCCGGCTTCTAATTTTAGCTTCTTCCTTCTCTAAATTCTCTTTCAAATTTCATAACTAATCGTTCTCTACTGTCCGATCTGACTCACTGAGTTCCCTCTTTCCGCTCCACTCGGATGAGTTAGTCCGTAACATCGCTCCGCATTAATCGCCATGGTAATATCGCTCTTTCTATTCCTTTGACTATATCAGCTGCTTCGTTGAATCTATTTGGACTTCGATTCGAATTTTTTATTTTATTTTTTAATTCTTATCTATGACTCATATCTTTGGGGATATTATTGTGTTTTTAGCCTAGTTTTATTAGTTAGGAATTTTGATTATTTTTAATTTTTTACAAGTGATAGTTATGTTAGTCGATCTGTGCATTATTCAAAATAAATTGTGCAAAATGAAGTTTTCTGAACATGAACGGGTGGTATATAAGATCGAGGGTTAATTTTGGATATTTAATTCTGTATTTAAGGGAAAATAAAAGAGGTTACACAGAATCAGCCAATTTTTATTGGTATTGGAAAATAAATAAATCAACTTCCAAAATTACCCTTGGAATACTTTGTACACATGAATGCAATGATGGCTACAATTGGTGGAAACATTCTAGTAATGCCGCCAAATTTTCATAAAAATCTTAGTACTACAAAATTTGTCATGAAAGTTATTTTAAATAGAACGGCTGCACTTATGAGGAAGCCGCAATTTTATTCTTGGAGATCGCTCATGTGATGAGTAGAAGCTAATTTTTGGTTATAAGTAGAACAATAGATGAGAAATTGATTATTGAAAGCTATTTTACTGTCATATTTTGATGAGAGTTAATGGAGCTATTTTTACAATCATATGTTGATAACTAGTTGATGAGAGGTAATGGAAACTATGTTTACTATCATATTATTTTATTAGTGGAAGCTATATTTTTATTGTTATAGTCACACCATTAAGCAAAATAGTTCAAGCCAAATTCATGCTAATATCAATAATATTTTTTTGGTTGGATGCTAATATCAATACTATAAAGCATACAAAACATGATTTCCTATTTACATTGACATAGTCAGAACTTGTGATTAATATAGTGTGATACTAGTGGTATTAGTTGGATATTTTTCTCACAAACTTAAACACATACTAATACTCTAACAAAAGAATTGCACTAATATCTCAATCACAAAAAATTAAACATCTTTCAAAATCAACTCTTCATTTCATTCAAAATTGCACTAATATCTCAATCATAGAAATGCAACATCTTTCAAAAACTAATACAAATTTTTTTTGTTAGTGTGGTCTCATAAGATTTCATATCACCTCCAAACAATGGACCATAACTAGATGTTGCCATTTTTAGCTATTAGGAGGAACAATACAAATTTTATTTGAGTAAAGAAGAAAGTATGGTATGATTTGAATGCCTTTTTATTATGTTTTGCAAAGAAAAGAAGAGAGTAGTGGATTTTTATCTTCTAACTGTAAATGAGAGTAGTAAATGACATTGAAAATTGGAGTAAGGAAGTTTCAGTTAAATGAAGTGTATTACGGGAGAAATAATATTTAATATAGTAAAGATTGCTGAAAGTTGCTTATATTTTGGATCATGAAAGACTAGTTTTTTTTTGCTTATATTCGAAACCTGAGGGAGTATATACATAACTTGATTTTGGATTTTGATAGAATCCAGAAAATATTACTTGATGAATTTAATTATCGAGTATTATTACTATACCATAAGTCATTGAAGGGAAATGGAATGTTAAGAAAAATATTAATATGTATAAATTATTTGGCATATATTTCCCTTGTAATTATGTTTGCTTGTACATTTTTAAATGTTTGGTTAAAACTTAAAGGGGAGCAACTATGTTTTGATTCAAAAAATTGTGCTATTTTCTATGAGGCGAATCTCATGAATATGTAATAAGAGAGAGGAAAACAGAATTAACGACAACAGAAAAAAGTGTATACAAATAACGATATTAACACTTCAAAAGAACGATATAAAATAACACCTCAAAAGAAAATGATATTAACACTTCTATGTTTTGTCGTTTTGAAACTTATGCTTGCAGCACAATCTACGACGTTTAACGTTATGTTCACTGACATATATAATGACAAAGCCAAACCACATATGTGATTGTAATTTGTGCATATTATTTCCAAAATTTGTACTCACTTATTGTGATCAGTCACCGTTATTATTTATATATGTATCTAACATTGGTTATTTTATATCACTGTCTATTGATTTAGACATTTGTTTGGTTTTCTTCTTTATCATAAATCATTATTCTTTCTGTTAAATGAAAATGAAAGTTTAAGTAGTGTTCATAAGTCCTGTGTACTAATTATCTAAATCTATACGGGTTGATAATGCCATTAACAACTTGGTTACATTACATATATGGCTTTGCCTTTAGTAGCTGTAATTTTTTACTGTAGAAAAACTACTTATCTTCCATTTTGTGTATGTCTGTTGGGAACATTAGCTTCAATGAGCAGTTATTTAAGTTTTAGCAGATGACATAGATACCTATTTATAAAATGATTATTTTCAAAATTAATCCATTGCTTTTGATTGATACTGTGGAATAGCAGCAGTGTTTTTTTCTCTGAACTAACATTTTCCTTTGAATGTTCAATATGTTTGTCTTTGCAGTCTGCACCAGTAAACATTATTGTTGGTTCTCATGTCTGGGTTGAAGATCCAGCACAAGCATGGATTGGTGGAGAAGTTACTAAAATCAATGGCGAACAACTCCATGTTCGCACTGGAGATGGGAAAACGGTGAGTCAAACTGTCTGTACTGTGTGTAAGAAGTTGTTTGCATAGATTCTCTGTTTGTTTTGTATATTGTTTTTGGGTTATCGAAACTGTTTTTCTATTACTTCTCTAAGATTCTAGCAGGGATAAATCACTTTTAGGAATTGTACGATAATTTTCTTATACAGTGCAATTTTGTTAAATTGTGCCTTTTATCTTTATTTTATGGATTTGGCTCCTCTAAAGTGAGCAACCCACTTTACTTTAGAGAATAAAGTGAGTAATATTAACCATTGATTATCAAATGAATAGTTGATATTATGTGCACATGAACGACCAATCATGGGTGGTTATAATATCAACCATTGATTCACTTTCTTTACCAACTTCTCACTTTGGAGGAGCCAAATTCTTATTTTATAGTTACAGATTTTCCGCTTTGACCAGTAACTAGACAAGAGTAACTTGAGCTTAATGTTCTTTTAACACTCGGGGAATCTGGTTGTAGGTTGTCAAAAGCATCTCAAAGGTTTTTCCCAAGGACAATGAAGCCCCACCTGGAGGTGTAGATGACATGACAAAATTGTCATACTTGCATGAGCCAGGAGTTCTGAACAACTTGGCAACTAGATACGAACTTAATGAAATCTATGTAAGATTCTCAAAATATCTACTTTTTTCATTTAATAATATTAAGGTTGTTTATGTTGAGTAAGAGTAGAACTTGTGAATACTATAATCATGCCACTCCTCCATCATCATTGCAGACATATACCGGAAATATCCTGATTGCGATAAACCCATTTCAAAGGTTACCACATCTATATGACACTCACATGATGGAACAATACAAAGGAGCTGGATTTGGAGAGTTGAGCCCCCATGTTTTTGCAGTTGCAGATGTTGCATACAGGTGAGAAATGTCAATATAATTTTATTTTCTTATGTTCTTTATGTATGGTTTGTTTATGACCATATTTATGTTTTTATTTGTGTTAGGGCAATGATCAATGAAGGAAAAAGCAACTCAATTCTGGTTAGTGGTGAGAGTGGTGCTGGTAAGACAGAGACAACAAAAATGCTTATGCGATATCTTGCATACCTTGGGGGCCGGTCCGGAGTAGAAGGGCGGACAGTTGAACAACAAGTTTTAGAAGTAAGATGTAGCATCATCTTTTTTGTTTTGTATGGCCCATTCTTTATATTACTTCATTTTATTTCATATTTTGTCAGATATGTAGGATGTTAAAAAATGTGGAAACTGTTTTCTCTCATTTTTGGTTCTGTATTAATTACTTTGCAGTCTAATCCAGTTCTTGAAGCATTTGGCAATGCCAAAACAGTGAGAAACAATAATTCAAGGTGAGTGCTGACAGCTGCATGAAATATCAAGTAAAACGATGTCATAAAATGGTTTGGCAAAATGATTGTAACAATGTTGCTTCATAGTAGAACTGAGATATATCAGTTCAGTTAGTCATTGGCTAAAATCTATGAACACTTAGAATTGTGGGTTCTGTTTGCCAGGAATATGTTGCATTAATCACTGCACAATAGAAAAACATTGTTCTCTTCTTCAAATTTGATATAACATGTATTTTTCATGTTCCTCCTGATTTTGAGATGCAGTCGTTTTGGTAAATTTGTTGAGATACAATTTGACAACAAAGGAAGGATTTCTGGGGCAGCTATACGAACTTATCTACTTGAGAGGTCCCGTGTTTGCCAAATTTCAGATCCTGAGAGAAATTACCACTGCTTTTACCTTCTTTGTGCAGCACCAGCTGAGGTAAAAGTATTCTTTCTTTATAGTTCAATTCTTCCATATCTTTGTCACAAAGATCATGTTCTATATTAATGTCATATTTGATATTCTGCAGGAAAAAGAGAAGTATAAGCTTGGAAGTCCTAGCTCCTTCCATTATTTAAACCAATCCAACTGCTACGGGCTGGATGGAGTGGACGATGCAGAAGAATATCTTGCAACTCGAAGAGCAATGGACATTGTTGGAATCAGTGAGGAGGAGCAGGTTACTCTTCCTGAGTTCTTTTTTTTAACACCTTGGGTTTTTTTTTTGAAAAACTATGATATTTTTGTATGTTGCTTTAATGATATAGACCTATGTTTCAGGAAGCAATTTTTAGGGTTGTTGCAGCAGTTTTGCACCTTGGAAATGTTGAATTTGCAAAAGGAGAGGAGATCGACTCTTCCGTCCTTAAGGATGAGAAGTCTAGGTTCCATCTTAATACGACTGCTGAGCTTCTTAAGTATGGCTAACACAATCCTTGTGTGCATATCATTTGCATTACTGCATTATGATTTTGTTGATATTCTGTATACTTTACCATGGAATTATTGTAGGTGTGATGTTAAGAGCTTGGAAGATGCACTGATCAAGCGTGTCATGGTAACACCTGAGGAGGTTATTACAAGAACACTTGATCCTGTTGCAGCTATCAGTAGCAAGGATGCATTTGCTAAAACTATTTATTCTCGTTTGTTTGACTGGTAATGAACCCTGAGCACTACTTTTATGTGTACAATATTGCAAGCCATATCTAGATTCTCTCTCTTGCAACAATGTGTTCAAAGAAAGAAAGAACTATTAAAAATAGTTAAAGCTCAAATGTATTATATTGAATGGCCAAAACAATTTAATTCTTACTATAGGATGGTATAGAGTAGCGAACTGGAATTATTATTGCTATCAGTAGTCTCCAGGAAAAACTAGTTATGTGATTGGACCATAATTTTTCTAAGGGTCATGCTAACAAATGCCCTTAGGGAACTTGATAAGCAACCAAAAAAGGAAATAAAAAACAAGTTTTGAGTGAAAAATATCACTTTTTGTAATTCCAAAGTATGAATTACACAACTTCCAAGATTTCTTTTCTACATTTGGATTCTTAACAAATGCCACAAAGGCACTTATTAGCATTTCCCTTTTTCTAAGTATAATTTTCCTTTCTTCTAGATCTCATATTCTGACAAATTCTCATTATTGGTTTCAGGCTAGTGGAGAAGATTAACAATTCAATTGGGCAAGATCCAAATTCAAAATCTATCATTGGAGTTCTTGATATCTATGGGTTTGAAAGTTTTAAATTTAACAGGTGAGCTAATGATATCATCTAGTATTTGTGGTAAGTACTTCAGTATTTAGCCTTGTATCTGATAAATTTCGTTGTCATAGTTTTGAGCAGTTCTGTATTAATTTTACAAATGAGAAGCTACAGCAACATTTTAATCAGGTATCATAGTTTCTTGTACAATTTATGATTTATATTCTATCATATTTTCTCCCAGATAATTGAGTTTTTTCTTATTAAATGGTTGCAGCATGTCTTTAAAATGGAACAAGAAGAATACACTAAGGAAGAAATCGATTGGAGTTACATAGAGTTTGTTGACAACCAAGATGTTTTGGATCTAATTGAGAAGGTATTTCACTGTTGCTTGCTCTCTTGTTGGCTGCCTTACGGCCAACTACAAGTATAAAATGTATTTTTTTAAGTGTGTAGCCTATCAAATGTTATTGAAGGGAAGTACTTGCTTTAGTTATATTAGCACTTTCTCTGTTTCCTACACAATAAATTCTTGTAATGATGATTTTGATATTCATTCTTTTGCAGAAACCTGGAGGAATAATTTCACTTCTTGATGAAGCCTGGTATGCATTTGCCAGTGATTTCATTGTTAAACTAGTATTGCTTTTATGTTTGATCGAAGCTAGATGCATTGTCTTTTCTGATGCCACTTTCTTTTACTATCTTAGTTTTGTGATTGTATGGTATTTCCAGTTTTTTGAAAGTAGGATATATGTAAAACTTAATATCAGGCATTACTTGAACTCTGTAGTTCTGCTTGGACTCATGTCAGCCTTGTTGTGTGAAACAGTATGTTTCCTAAGTCTACACATGAAACATTTTCTCAGAAGTTGTACCAGACATTCAAAAACAACAAGCGCTTTATCAAACCGAAACTTTCTCGAACTAGTTTCACAATATCTCATTATGCAGGGGAGGTAACTTTTCTCTTTTTTTATTGCATGTTTCCTTTCACGACATTTTATTTATTTATATATATTTATTTATTCATTTATTGAACTTTTCCTTTAATATATTATTTGCCTTCTTTTTGACTATTTCTCCTTTGTCCAGGTGACATATCAGGCTGATATGTTTATTGACAAAAACAAGGATTATGTGGTGGCAGAACATCAGGATCTGTTGATAGCCTCAAAATGCTCATTTGTGGCAGGTCTATTTCCCCCCTCTCCAGAGGAGTCTTCAAAATCATCAAAGTTCTCTTCAATAGGATCTCGCTTTAAGGTAATAATTTATACCACTCCTCTTCTGAGTTCTATTGTATTTCATTATTATTCAGTCTTTGTGATATTCCTAGCTTGGGTTTGTGGGGTTTTGATTTACTATTTTACTAGTAATTATTAGTAACTAGTAATAAATGACACAATTCTGAAAATTGCAGTTACAACTTCAGTCTTTGATGGAGACTCTAAGTTCAACAGAACCTCACTATATTCGATGCGTGAAACCAAATAATGTTCTCAAGCCTGCTATTTTTGAAAATCTCAACATTATCCAACAACTGCGCTGTGGTGTGAGTATATATCACTCTTTCTTTCTCTTTGTTAGCTTTACAAACTTGAGCTTAGAGTGAAAATATCTTTGGCATGCGTTTATACTTTAAATTTGTTTGTCTCATTGTTATTTGATTTAGGGTGTTCTAGAGGCAATTAGAATCAGCTGTGCTGGATATCCTACAAGACGGACCTTTTATGAATTTCTCAACCGATTTGGTGTTCTTGCCCCTGAAGTTCTGGATGGAAAGTAAAGCTCATCTCCTTGTTGGGCTGTTCTTATACTTGAATAGGAAAATGATTTTTTTGGTTTTTCATGCAACTTTATGTCTCATGTTTCTATATTTTCTAGAGCAGTCATTATTTTATCAATTGATTATTGGCTTCTTATACTTGAATAGGAAAATGACTTTTTGGTTTTTCATGCAAACTTATGTCTCGTGTTTCTATATTTTCTAGAGCAGTCATTATTTTATCAATTGATTATTGGCTTCTTTTGCTAGCATGTTGTGCCCGTTTACTTGTAAATTGTTTTTACTTGCTCCTTTTCAGTTACGACGACATGGTTGCATGCCAAATGATCCTGGATAAAATGGGTATGAAAGGCTATCAGGTGATTCAATTCTCCTTATAACTTAGATATGTTGGTGATTGTCCATGGGAGGGTCAATTTTATAAAAGAGGACCAGCAAACCATGTTCAATTATTTTCCGAATAATTGGCACCCAGGATATGTATACCAATCTTTAAATTGTTCGTTAGAGAAATGCTAGGAACACTCTGTATCACATACTATTATTGGGGGATTGTTGCATGATTCCCATTATATAACTTGGGTCTCCAGTATCTATTTGGTGTGTGGCCCATATAAAATTCGCTGTAACAATAAAGAGTGCATTGGACAGAGCGTTTTTCTAGTATTCTTTATCTTATAATGCATGCATGATAGTCCCTTAAGAATACTTACATGACTAATGAGACTTGTGGAGCATCCTAATGCTATTAAATGTAGACTATCGCTGGGAAAAAGTTAATGAGAAAATAGACATATTTGCTTATAGGCGTATTGTTTGAATTATGAACCACTCTGTACTCTCTCCATAATTTCTATAGGACTTACTGTGACTCCTGAATTGAAAATTTTTCTATTTTATTTTTTTTTACTTTTTTCCAACCATTACCATTTTCATTTAGTATTTTGTTAAACTATTCAGAAGTATATCTATTTGAATGAATTTTGTAAACAATGAAGTCATACAAGATTTTTTAATGGTTTACCAGATAGGCAAGACAAAGGTTTTCCTAAGAGCAGGCCAAATGGCTGAGTTGGATGCAAGAAGATCCGAAGTCCTGGGAAATGCAGCTAGAATCATCCAGAGGCAAACTCGTACCCATATTGCACGCAAGGAATTCGTTGAATTGCGTCGAGCTGCAATTAGTTTGCAATCTAATTTGCGAGGTACCCCTAATCTTCTCATTACATGTTTGAGTTCTGTTGCTACTTTGTTGTTTAGTGGTTTGTGACCTTAACTGCATGTTTAGATTAACTCAATCCCTAGAAAATAAATATATATATATTTTTTTTCAACAATTTTCATTAAAATTTCAATTATACCAAGTAAGCCCGTGTCATATTTATCCCCAGTTAGTTTGGTGTTTTAGTTCGTAACATTTTAGAATCCATGCAGCACTAAATTAGTTGGGATTTTCTCACAAAGTAGGTTTCCTTCTCATGGTTTGGTCTGTATAAACTATTATCCTTAATATGTTTCTTTTCAATAACAAATAGGAATATTGGCCCGGAAGCTCTATGAGCAGTTACGACGTGAAGCAGCAGCTTTGAAAATAGAAAAGAACTTCAGAGGATACATTGCTAGGAAATCTTACTTAAAAGAACGATCGTCTGCAATTATAATACAGACAGGTTTAAGGGCTATGAAGGCTCGTGATGAATTTAGATTTAGAAAGCAGACAAAGGCTGCAATTCAAATTCAGGTTCTCTTGTTGATCTTCTTAGTTAGACTGTTACGTTGAGAAAAGTAAATCATATAATCCTTTTACCTGCTATAATGATATTTTCTGTTAATCTCTTCAGGCTCATTTGCGTCGGCATATTGCATATTCATATTATAAGAGGTTGCAAAAGGCAGTGGTTGTTACTCAGTGTGGTTGGAGGAGAAGGGTTGCTAGAAAGGAACTTAGAATGCTGAAAATGGTCTGGATGATACTCTCTTTCATGATGTTTGTGTAATAAGTGAACTACGTCTTGCTTTATAAGAATTTGCTCATGGAATTATATTGTTTAATTGCATTCAGGCTGCAAGAGAAACAGGGGCTCTCAAAGAAGCAAAAGACAAACTAGAAAAGCGTGTTGAAGAACTTACATGGCGTTTGCAAATTGAGAAGCGTTTGAGAGTAACTTCATTATCGAATATTCAGATACATCTATTGCCATTTTAATGGCTGACATAATGTTGCAACTTTTAATATCATAAACTTGTATGATTTTAACTGATTACAGACTGATTTGGAAGACGAAAAGGCACAAGAGGTTGCTAAGTTACATGATGCTTTACATGCAATGCAAATACAAGTTGAAGAAGCAAATGCCAGGGTCATCAAAGAGCGTGAAGCAGCACAGAAAGCCATTGAGGAAGCACCTCCAGTTATTAAAGAGACTCCTGTTATAATTGAAGATACTGAAAAGATTAATTCTTTATTGGCTGATATCAATAGTTTGAAGGTATTTTTATTAGTGATACACCGGTATTTTAGTAATTTACGTTTTATAGCGAGTAATTTGTAAGTTTCTAGTAGGAAAAAATGTTTAAAAGGGAAAATGTATGCCTTCTTCAGCTAAATCATCCAAAGAATGCTATATTTTTTTGTTTCTTCTCCCCTTTAACTTTGACTCCTATTGATTCTCTCAAATTAATGTTCAAGGCATCCTTGTATTTCATTACATCTTTTTGAAGATATTGATTAAATAATTAATTTTTTGGAGAAAAGACACTTAGTATAGTGGAATTTGAACAAATTGCTATTGCTCCACGATACACCATTGAGTACAAAATATTGTCAAATAGCCTCTATAGCATAGTGGAATTTGAACAAATTGCTATTGCTCCACGATACACCATTGAGTACAAAATATTGTTAAATAGCCACTACTGCGGCGCTCTAGCACTATAGAATAGCGTAAGTTGAACAAACCGCCATTATCCGCGATCCACATTTGACAATATTGTTGAAAGATACACATGTCCCCTTTATTTTTAATAAACACTCACCAACTTTTTTTGTTTAATAAGATTCCACTCACCACCCTTTCTAGTTTAACTCCAGAGGTGGTGAGTGTTTCTTCAAAAATAGAAGGTGTGTTTTTGTGTCATTCAAGCAGACTTTGAGGGAAGAGAGTGCATTAGTGGGATATCTAGCTTTTCTGTTACGTATAATCATTGATAGTTGGATTGGATTGTATTGATATTACTTATCATTCAGTCGCTTTCTTTACGTAGAAAGGAGGGACAGAGCCAGGAAATTTTCATTAATTGTTGTATGGGGTGCTTTAGCAACATAGTACTTATTGACTCCCATTGTTTAATATGTGATACAGGAGTCACTGCTATTGGAAAGAGAGGCTAAAGAAGAGGTCAAAAAAGCTCAGGCTGAGGCTGAAGTTAAAAATAAGGAGCTGGTTAAAAAACTTGAGGATTCTGACCGCAAAGTGGATCAACTCCAAGAATTGGTTCAGAGGTTAGTAATGTTTGATGAGTAGAAAGATCTCTATAGTCATGAGTATTAGTTTCACTGGGTTTATATGCAAATGTATCAAATTTCAAAATAAAAGAGCCAACAACCAAAGTTTTAGATATAAAACATTTATCTGCTTTCACATAATAGCTTAAACTGTTGAGATAGTTGATTCATTACATGGTATTTGGTCCTCTGACCAAATCATTTTGAAATTAAGCACAGGCTTAGTGAGCCTGTGCACTTCTGTTTCAAGGTCAAAGCGGCTCTTGCTTGAGAATCAGGATGCGTGTTAGATATAAAACCATTCACATGCTTTCATCTAATGTGTTAGCTTTTGGCATATATACGTAATAAAAATCCAGGATGTATCAACTTTCATATTTTAACTTGCATTATTTGATTATTTGATTTTTCTATCCTTTAAATCTGTAATGCATCCAACAATTACTACTAGCCTACTACAAATGTTTCAAATTTCAATTCTACTCTCAAACAAGTCATTACACTTCACCATGCTAGCTCAGTGGTAAGAGCTTATCCTTGTAATCTCAAGGTATCGAGTTCAAATCCCTTGGGGGACAGTTGTAAATTGGTCCTTAATGCCACTTTGATTAATTAAAATTTCCCCCTTTCCTATTTTTTTTATAAACAAAGTCATTACACTTCACTGTGCATGTATGACAGACTAATACTTGATAGTTAATGAGGACTATTTTATAAAATTGTCAAACTCATTCATTCATTTATTGTTTTTCTTAATCTATGTGAACAAACCTTAAACTAAACATATTTGGGGACGTTTGTTAATATAAATATGATTAAATTTTAAAAATTGCTCTATATGGTGCAGATTGGAGGAAAAAATTTCCAATTCAGAGTCAGAAAATCAAATTCTTCGGCAGCAAGCATTGGCTGCATCACCAACTGGAAAAGCTCTATCTGCAAGACCTAGGACAGTGATTATTCAGGTAAGAAAACATACATGAGGTCATCGCTAAAACTATTGTATATAAGAGTGACTCACTACGGGATTTTGTGCATGAGATGCAGAGGACACCAGAAAACGGGAATGCTCTAAATGGGGAGGCAAAAACTGGATCAGTAAGAGGATACTTTTTTTTTATATGAACCTATATCAGCAATTAATTTTGGTAATGGAACATTATGTTTAATCTGTTAATTCATACCTTTCTGTATATATTAGGATACGACTCTTGCTCTATCCAATGTACGTGAGCCTGAATCTGAAGGAAAGCCACAGAAATCTCTCAATGAGAAACAACAAGTGAGTGGCTACATATATGTACTGAATAATGTGAATTGTGATACATGCTTCAAATTGCCATTTCAATTTAAATAATTTTTCCTTCGTTTTCTTGACCATTCCTATTGAAATTTTTCACTTTCTGGTTCAGGAAAACCAGGACTTGTTGATCAAGTGCATATCACAAGATTTGGGATTTTCTGGGGGCAAACCTGTTGCTGCATGCGTCATATATAAATGCCTTCTACACTGGAGGTCATTTGAAGTTGAAAGAACAACTGTCTTTGACCGAATCATTCAAACAATAGCTTCAGCTGTTGAGGTAATGTCACACTTTTGGATTACTTGTGTAAATATTCACGATGCAGTGGTTTTGCATTTTAGGAACTTCTGAAATGCCCAAAATATGTTACTGACACTGTTCTGCAACACTGAAGGCCCAAGATAATACTGATGTATTAGCCTATTGGTTGTCTAATACATCTACTTTATTGATGCTCCTCCAACGCACTCTCAAAGCAAGTGGAGCTGCTAGCTTAACACCACAACGCCGGAGAACAGCATCATCTTCTCTGTTTGGAAGAATGTCTCAAGTAAAAATCAACTGCTTACCCTTGCTGAATAAATTATGTCACTTTATGTAGGTTTCATTTATATGCTACAGTTTGATATTGATTGCCTTTTGGCATTTTAGGGACTAAGGGCATCTCCTCAAAGTGCTGGATTGCCATTTATAAATGGTCGAGGTCTCAGTAGACTTGATGGTTTACGGCAAGTAGAAGCGAAATATCCGGCACTTCTGTTTAAGCAACAGCTTACCGCCTTCCTTGAAAAATTATATGGAATGATACGAGACAACCTGAAAAAGGAGATATCCCCATTACTTGGACTGTGTATACAGGTAAAAAAAATTCAGGAAATGGCAATAAGAATTGTGATAAATTTGCATTGGTTAAGGGCCCTTTAGCAATCAATTAATCAATCATACCTGGCTTTTAATTGAATGCCATCTTTGTTTATGTTACTTCTACAAGAATCATAACCAATATTTATGCAAATTAAGCAAAATATAAATTGTTTATAGAGACTATCAAACACACATGACATACATAAAGGAGGCACACTGTGCCTGTAGTGGCCGATTTATAACCAGGAAAATAGAACTTTTCTCTTTTTACATGATCATTCAGAAAGCAGTTCATAGAAAGAAAAAGTTTTCATCTGCTAATTGCACCTGGACTATCCTCTTATTTTATGTTATATTTTTTTCTTTTACAAGTAATCCCTAAATCACCAGTAGGTACTTGTGCATATTCTTGCATTTCTTTTCTATATGCAGCAGTCACAACTTACAAGGTTTCGGCTACCCAGTAATTGATAAGCTTAATTCTCGGGTTGTATAATATATTGTTCATTTTACTATCTTATGATAAAACAACTGCAGGCTCCAAGGACCTCCCGTCAAGGTTTAGTAAAAGGGCGCTCACATGCTAATGCGGTAGCTCAGCAAGCTTTAGTAGCTCACTGGCAAAGTATTGTGAAAAGCTTAAACAATTATCTGAAGATAATGAAAGCTAACTATGTGAGTTTCAGTTTCTAGTTTCTACATTTCCATTATTAGAGTTTGATCTTAATCTGTTAGAGGTCTGGTTTAACAGGCACCTCCTTTCTTGGTCCGCAAAGTGTTCACACAAATATTCTCGTTCATCGATGTTCAATTATTCAACAGGTAACCTCTTTCTCCCATTTTGCATTGCATGTTATATTGCAGAATGCAGACTTTTTCATGGACTTAATCTGGTCATTACTTGCAGTCTTCTGCTGCGCCGTGAGTGTTGTTCATTCAGCAATGGGGAGTACGTAAAGACAGGTTTGGCTGAATTAGAACAGTGGTGCGTCGAGGCAACGGAGGAGGTGAGCACCAAGCAACTGATTCAGATTGTTTACTTTTCTATTTTACAATTTTTACCTCAATCTATTGTGTGTACAGTACTCTGGCTCAGCTTGGGAGGAACTGAAACATATCAGGCAGGCAGTTGGATTCCTGGTAACAGTCAGCTTTCATACATATTCAAAATAAATTCAATATTGATATCTAACGTAAATGACTGAATCTCATTTTTCTGTTTCAGGTGATACATCAAAAACCCAAGAAGTCCCTGAATGAAATAACTAAGGAGCTTTGCCCTGTGGGTGCTTTCTCTTTTTGTATTAACTATTCATGAGCTCACAATTCGCTCTGAATCTATTGCTTAGTATAACATATTGGTGTTGCAGGGTCTCAGTATACAACAGTTATATAGGATAAGTACAATGTACTGGGATGACAAATACGGCACTCACAGTGTGTCTACGGACGTAAGTTAACATTGCTAACTTTTATTTTGTCATTAATCTGTTTGTAATATTTCTACGATTGAATTGCACCTCTTTTGTACAATTCCCAAGGTGGGAACACCTGAGATGTGATAATTCTATGCACTATTCAGGTTACAACAAGCATGAGAGCTATGGTATCTGAGGATTCTAATAATGCTGTCAGCACTTCTTTCCTATTAGATGATGACTCGAGGTACAGTATCACTTCAGGAACCAGTTTAATATTTCATTGCTTGCCTTTGACTTTGCTGTAGCATTTTTCTTTTTAACCTTTGAATATGGATGCAGCATTCCATTTTCGGTGGATGACATCTCCAAATCCATGCAACAAGTAGAAGTAGCTGATGTGGATCCTCCTCCGTTGATACGTGAGAACTCAGGGTTTGGGTTCTTACTAGCTCGCTCGGAGTAATACACACACAATCGTTGATTATTGCCTCTAATGATCCATCTTGTGGGTATCCCCAGAGCCCGGCACAAAGATGCAGGTGCCAAGCTGTGCATATAATTTTACTTTACTCACGTGTATAGTATATTTTCACCAACTCAGGCTTCTAATATTGGTGAGTTGCCTGGGTTATCATTTTTACCCATCAAGTTTCATCAACGCGAGGGGTTTTGTTAAGAAGCTATGTTGCAAGGCACGTGACGAATGGCGATCGTTGGTACAGCCATACAGGTTGATGTACAGTCATTGTCGTCACACCTGCCCAAGGTTCTTTTCTCATTTTGTTGGTTTGCAAGTCTTATTATATGTGGGTGCAATTAGTGACTCCATATATTTTATAGGGCATATTTGTTTCATGTGGTTGCTATTTGTATTTGCATGTGCATTTTATTTATTTATCAAGTTTAAACATAAGTTAGTTTTTTTGAACGGCTGAGTTATAATGAGATAACTCAGTGCACCTGTACAGACGTGTGATCATTTATTTGAATTTCATTTATTTATTTTGAAAGCCACTTGATACACAATTATTTGGATTACTAAAATATTTAATATTAACAACTGGAAGTTGCCCATTTTTTGTTGTCACCTCATACTTTTCTTTGACATTATTTACTCAAGGTAAAAATTTAGTGTAGTGGTAACTTATTACGTATAAAAGGTATGTATACTTGATTTTATTTTATGAGAGTATGTATACTTCAGCGAATAAACATTATCGGTTACAATAAGTTACAACTGTAAGTCCTTCTGAAGGTTTGTTTTATACCATGTATTCAGTTCATTGCCATGCATCATGTTTGAAAGGTATTGTTATCATTTTTACCTCCCTAGTGTCGATGATTTGATAGATTCTTATGATAATTTTACTAACCTACTTTTATGTCAAATAGATATAGATAGATGCGGGCTTAAGCTATTATATCCCCTCAGTTTCATTTTAATCACTTTTTTTTATAACTAAATGAACTAACCGCACTTAATTTCTGGTGTCAAGGTCTCAACTTTTGTGAAAACCAGTGTCTTTACTAAAACAAATGAGGCAGAACGTTGTAAAATGAAAAAATGGCACATTATGCTTTCCAGATTTTTTTTTTGTAATTTCTAACGCTGAGATACTTCACTACAAAATTGAGACACTACAGGCCATAGCATAAAAGAGAAGACACATATTAACAAGTATCCATTTTCCTTTTCTTTCCCTCCCCTATTGTTAAAGAGAGTGACACATATTAACAATAACTACACTTTGTTTACAAGATAACTACACTTTGTTTACAAGTATCCATTTTAAAGAATGCTTGCATGAGAAAAGAAAAAGAGAAACATGCATTTATAGCTCCATTTACGCACCTACCCAAATTGGTATTCTTAACCGCACAAGTTCAAACAAATACAACCACAACTAGAACAAAACACATGGATATTAGCTGTGTAAGTCAGGAATCAGATGTCCCAAGAACAGCATTGTTGAACTTGCCATCATTTTTCCTCACTTTGGTTTTATCTCTGATTTTTTTTTCTCCTGAAGAATTGCCTGCTTAGGGATTACTTCCAACAGAAAACTTCCTCCATTCCATACTGAAGCGGAAACCTTAAGTATTTGGAAGACTGCATGCAATTCACATGACAAGAATATTGGGACATTCAGTGCCATGGTTGCCACAGTAAATATGCCTTGAAGAAAGATGTACATTAGCATACGATTTTGATCCCCAAGCAACTCACTTAATCGCCACCATAAGATGTTTGCTTTCTGAACTTTTTTTTGATAGTTCCCTGTGAAAGATTGAAGTCAACAACGAGAAAGAAAAGCAAAGTGCATAAACTTTGAAATAGTAGCAGATATAAATTTATGACATTGACACCGAAAATAATTTGAAAAAATGAACTAATTGAATAAATGAAGGTGTCAATGTCGGACACCGAGACTCATTCAATTAGAAGTGTCGGTGCTTCAGAGACTTTGAGAGTGACACAACATTTATCTTTAGGAAGTCATGACTTCAGAATCTCTTATAAGCCTTTGTCGGCGTAAGACATTGACGATGGGGAAGTATAAAGTTTGCCATAGGGTGTAAAGCTATTAAGGGTACTAGAAACAGCCATGTCCAGAGATAGAATTTATCTTCAACACAAGGCCATGTAGCTCTTCCAACAGATCCCTCTGGATGCATAGCTTCAAAGGTTGCAGGATTCCACCACCGAACGGTAAAGAAAGCAATTCCTGGAAAGAACAATAACATCAAAGGCATCATAATAGTCAACAATTATCATTGCAGTTCCAAAAAGAGAAAGTTTAAAAAGGAAGGTGGAATTTACCAGGTAAAAGATGGATAAGAACACTGACAATTTTATCAAGAGAACTGAAAACCTAGCTGCAGCGCCAGATAATCAAAGCCCAAGCTAATGGACCCTGCAAATGTATTTAGTTCAAAATACATAATCTTTTTTTTTTTTGACTAATTTTTGTTTATATTTAAGAAGGGAGTGAGTAATTTTTCTCCAAATAGTCAAACTACTAGGGATAAAGCTCTTACCTCAGCAAAGGAAAAGAAAATCATGAAAAGCTTCTCATTCCTAGGATAAAAAAGAAGATCTACCAAGAAAATTGCATTTGCATAGTAGAAAAAATCCTGAAACACCAGCAATCATGTGATTGATTTAGTTCATTGCTTATAATGCAATTAATTAATCCTTCATCTTGTTTATTTGGTAATTAATGTTAATGAGTAGTCAATGAAAATAGAATATTTAATGTACCAAAATATACTTTTGTTGGAAGCATTTAATAGAGTAATGTTTGGTTACTTACCAATAAGTAGTAATGATATTTCTTGAATCTATAGTATATCCAACGAAGAGGAACAAAGATGAAGTAAAACAAACAATATACATAGGGAATGAGTTGGGGTCCTATCAGTGGTGGTAGCGGTATCAATATGAAGTGAATTAATTGATTAAAAGATAGTACTAGTGAATTACTAAATAATGATTTGATTGAAAGAAATGCAAGAATGAATGACACACTTACTTGCCCCTAAGAGGAAGCAGAACCCACCATACGCAAGAAACCCAAAAAGATGGGTAACGTCCAATAAGAATTCTTAAATTTTTCGTTAATATATTATGATGTAGATTTTAAACACATTAATTCTCTTCTACATATTTAGTATGTATATTTTGTCGTGAAATTAAAATAAAAAGATTGAATTGAAAAAACTAAATATTAAAATCAATATAACAAATAACTAACATGTTCTACATTTTTTATTGCAATTGGTAGGGTACATGTTGGGAAAAAAATTGTTAAAAATGTTTGTGAAAGATTAAAACCAACAAATAACCTATCTCTCCAAAATTATGTTATGTTCCTCCAAACCACCGTCCATTCCTCGTGACTCATCGTTATATTATTAAAATTTGAAAAATTATTTAAATGTACATAACCACCAATAATTGATGACTAGTTTTTTTTTCTTCCGATAGTAATGTACTTGTTTTTTAATCTAGAGCATAAAAATAAAACAATTGTGCTCATGTTTATCCGAAAAAAAAAATTCAAAAAAAAATTTTGGTATCCGACTTTTTTATTTTTTTATAATTATTGAAAAAATTTGAAGTATATAGATAAAAAAAATAAAGTTCTACAATAATTTATAAAAAAAATATCTTTTACTTTATTAATAGAACTTAATATATCGTTGACACAATTTGATCTTAATTAAATCTAAAATAAAACATATAAATAATCAAAGCGACTTAAAAGTATTACAAAGGTCAATCAAATCTAAAATATGAAATTCTTAATGCTAAGAGGTACGAAAAAGGGTAGGAATTTTCATGGAAGTATCTACTTGAGTCGTAAGTGATGTAGTATACTATTTTCTTAATTAAAAAATACCATAAAATAACGATAATGATGATTGAGATACACCAAGGAGCATAACTAGAAGATTCTTGCAAATAGCTTATCAGGATTGAAAAGAAAAAAAAGAATAAAGGTGAAATGTGTAGACAATGATAATTGCATAAATAAATTGAGTAGAAACAATAACAAATAAATATATTTGTAAAAGTATACAAATTAAGAAAAGTTAATTGGCATATACCTTAGTGTTAAATATTTTGAAAGTTTTCAACAATACCACGGTTATAATTGAAAGAAAATTTTATATAAAAAATATATTTTAATAGTAAAAATTGTCATATTTATAAATTGTTTGTTATTTTATTTATAAATTTAATAATTAGGATTTTAAGAGACTTTTAATTTTTATGGTTTTCATATAAATTTGAGTGAATTAATATAGAAAATGAATTTCTT
Source organism: Cicer arietinum (assembly GCF_000331145.2). Lineage (NCBI taxonomy): Eukaryota > Viridiplantae > Streptophyta > Magnoliopsida > Fabales > Fabaceae > Cicer > Cicer arietinum. The sequence continues at coordinate 3,160,631 of NC_021166.2, forward strand.
TTTTGAAAAAATGATAAAAAAAAATAAAAAAAATTGACCGTTAAGTTATTTAACCGTTTGAAAGAAGCAGCGGCATTTGAAATGAAAAAAGAAAAGTGCAAGCAAAGAACAACAATTATCCAACCATCTCTTTTGTTTATCATTTCCGTTACAGACTTTTAATCTAAATTTATTGGCTTTATCTTATTCTTCTTCTCGTCTTTTCCAACACCACCTGGTAATCCTTTTTCCTTAATTACATGCTATATTTGGTTGCGTTTTCTTTCTCATGAATTATTTATTTATTGAATTTTGTGTTCTGTTTTATTTTATTTGAATCCGCAAAAAAAAAGAAAAGAAAGATAATGTTGCCGAAAATTGAAGAAGAGCATAACACGTTGTTACAAGATGTTGAAACTATTAGAAAAACTCTCTACATGGAAAGAACCCTTTCTAGGAATTCAACATCATCATCATCATCATCATCAAAATTCACAGACAAAGATCCTAAACCAAACCCTAATAATAAAGAAGATAATTTGAAAAAGGATAAGAAATCTATATGGAATTGGAATCTATTAAGAGCACTTTCCCTAACAAGGAGTAAGAAATTCAATTGTTGTTTTTCTCTCCAAATCCATTTGATTGAAGGTTTACCTTTGAGTTTCAATGATTCTACCCTTTGTGTTCATTGGAAGAGGCGCGACGAGCATTTGGTGACTCCTCCTGCTAAAGTAATTAAAGGTTCTGCTGAATTTCAAGACATTTTGAGTTACACGTGTTCAATTACTGGAAGTAAAAGTGGACCGCACAATTCTGCAAAATATGAAGGTAAACATTTTTTGCTCTATGCTTCTGTGGTTGGTGTTCCTGAACTTGATTTAGGGAAGCATCGTTTGGATATCACAAGGTTGCTTCCTCTTGCTTTGGAAGATCTTGAAGAGGAGAAGAGTTCAGGGAAATGGACTACAAGTTTTAGGTTATCAGGAAAGGCTAAAGGTGCTGTGATGAATGTAAGTTTTGGGTATGTAGTGGTTGGTGATAACAACATTTGTGCTCCTTATGTATTGACTTCAAGGCAAAATTGTATAGCTTTGAGTGAAACCGATATAAATCCGTGTCAGTATTCGCCTCGGTTTATAGATGAGGTGAAGGATCTTCATGAGGTATTGATGTCATCAAAATCAGTAATGGAAAGTTCAGCAGATGTCTTGTATAAGAAAATTGATGATGAAAACACATGTGGTCCCCTGCACATGAAACATGAACTTGTATTAAAAGAGAATCTTGAGCCAATCAAACTTGATGCATGTCGTTCGCCTGATACTGAAATAGGAAAGCTAGTAGAACATCAGTGTAATGAAAGAAAAACATGTAGTCCAGTGTGTGGCGAATCTGAATTTGATGTGTTTCAAGAAAGCTTGGAGACATTTGAGACAGATGGTTATTCTTTATCTGAGTCTGTAAATGAGAATTCTGATGATTTTTCTGTTGTTGATCAAGGCATTGAATTCAATGTCAGTGATAGTTCTAAGGAAAGTGTCGTGGTACATGAAATTTCTAACAAAAGCGATGAGTTATGGACGAAAGAAATTCTCCTGCAAGAAATAGAATCAGCATTGAATAGTATCTCAGAGTTGGAGACAATAGCATTGGAATCTCCCAAAATTATGGAAGTCACATCTGAGTGTAAGTTCAGAAAGTCACAGAGCTTGGATGATTTCACTGAATCAGTTGCCAGTGAATTTTTGAGTATGCTAGGCGTAGACCATAGTCCAACGGGCTTTAGTTCTGAAAGTGATCCCGAGTCTCCAAGAGAGTGCCTTTTAAGACAATTTGAGAAGGATGTTGGGTCTGAATGTTTCTCTTTATTTAATGTGGATTATGATGAAGAAGAAGAAGAAGATTGTGTTTATGATGCTTCTGAGCAGTGTAAGTTCTCTACTGGTATTAGAGCACCATCCTTGTTGCATGATCTGCAGGAAGGGCTTGAATTTGAAAATGTGAGGAGCAAACCAAAGGGTCACATACTAGAAGACTCAGAAACAGAAGCCTTAATGCGTGAATGGGGTTGGAGTGAGGAGTCTTTTCAGCATTCTCCACCAAAAGGCGTTGCCGGTTTTGGAAGTCCAATACCTCAACTACCTGAAGAGCCTCCTAGATTACCTCCTCTGGCAGAAGGGTTTGGTCCTTTCCTCCAGACAAAAAATGGCGGATTTCTACGGTCTATGAATTCCTCACTTTTCAGGAATGCTAAAAGTGGTGGGAACTTAATCATGCAGGTTTCCAACCCTGTTGTTATGCCTGCAGAAATGGGTTCAGGGATAATGGAGACTTTGCATTATTTGGCATCAGTCGGAATTGAAAAGCTTTCGATGCAGGCAAACAAGTTTATGCCTCTTGAAGATATCACAGGGAAGACAATACAACAAATATCATGGGAATCTATGCCAAACTTAGAAGGCAATGGCAGGTAGATTTTTTTTATCAGTAAACTTCGGTTATATTATGAATAGTCATTACTTTCCTTTAAAATTAAAATGTTCCACCTATTGAATTTTCCTCACTTTATGTAGGCAATGCCATTTGCAGCATGATTTGGCAACGTGGAAAGGTTCTTCTTGCATGCAAAGGGGCTTGAAAGAATTATCATCTGATGAGTTCAGTTCAATTTCAATTGGCAACCAAGGAGGTTCAGGATTCTTTTCATTGGAAGATCTTGCTCCTTTGGCTATGGATAAAATTGAAGCACTTTCGATGGAGGGTTTAAAAATACAATCTGGGATGTCTGAGGAGGATGCCCCATCAAACATCATTGCAAATTCCTTTAAAAATCTTGCTGGTCTCCAGGCCAAGAGGGTTGACATTGGAAATTCTCTTGGCCTAGATGGAGCTGCTGCTTTACAGTTGTTGAATAACAGAGACAGCAGCGATGAAGTTGATGGGATAATGGAACTATCATTAACTCTTGATGAGTGGATGAGACTAGATTCGGGTGAGATTGATGATATAGATGATATCAGTGAACATACTTTCAAACTTCTTGCAGCCCATCATGCCAACTCTTTCGACGTTGTCCGTGAGAGTTCAAAAGGAAGGAAGAAAAAAGGCAAAGGTCATGGCAGGAAATGTGGTTTGCTAGGAAACAATTTCACAGTAGCACTAATGGTGCAGCTTCGCGATCCTCTGAGAAATTACGAGCCAGTTGGAACACCAATGCTTGCTCTTATACAAGTGGAGAGAGTGTTTGCCCCACCAAAGCAAAAGCTTTACTTGACTGTGTCTGAGGTAGGGAACAATACTGATGAAGATGATGAGTGTGAAATAAGAGCAAAGGTGGAGATGAAAGACAACAAAGAGGAGAGAAGTATTAAAGAAAAAGGCATTGCTCAGTTCAGAATTACAGAAGTCCATGTTGCAGGTCTTAAGATTGAGTCCCAAAAAAAGAAACTTTGGGGTACATCAAGTCAGCAACAATCTGGTTCGCGCTGGTTGATTGCTAATGGAATGAGCAAGAGCAATAAGAATCCACTGATGAAGTCTAAGGTTGCTTCTAAGATTGGCGCTCAGGGCACTACCACAAAGGTGCAACCTGGGGACACATTGTGGAGCATATCGTCTCGTATTTATGGTACTGGTGCAAAATGGAAGGAATTAGGAGCACTAAATCCACACATAAGAAATCCCAATATCATTATACCAAATGAATCTATAAGAATACGTTGACTAGTAAATGTATGTATATATATTTTAATTTTTTTTAGAAAAGGGCCTATCTTTATGAGAGGCAGTGTTTGAAGAAGTTACTTGATTTTTGCCATTATGATTAAGAACTCACATGGACTCGGGACCCAGAATTGGGGTTGTTTTGTTTTGCCAGGGTTTGCCGTGAGTAACTTTGCCACGTTGTATTAGATTTTGGAAAAAGAAAGTAAATCTTATGTGAATAAAATAATGAGATGAATTTTATCAAGAAATATAAAATTGGATGGATTCATTTGTAGGCAAATGTTTCAGACTTGGTCAATGAAACTTGATATACACTTAAATGTACCGTTCTTCAGCGAGATTTTTAAAAAAAATAGACAATACCTACCAGCAAATTTAAGCTCGTATGAGCCTAATACACCAGTTAACACAATCCTAACTCATGTATGAATGACTTAGCAGTTCAAGTCCTCACTTCAAAATATAGTTTGGCAATAAATTTTTTTATAGAGAATTGAAAACAATAACATTAGGTTTGGATTAATCAATTTTACAGGTTTGAATCCCCGTTTACGGATCCAGAATCAATTTTACAATAACCAAACCTAGTTTGACTGCAAAATAAATTGTATGGCTTCCATCAATGTAAATAAATTCCAACCTCAAAATCATTTTCACATTGAAGTTAAGCATCCTCCTGGCTTTTACGGTGGACAAAATCAATTCTAAATTTTATTTTATTTTGTGATAGGTGCATCTTTATGCATTACCCATAGTTGCTTTATAACTCTAGTTTATTATACACGTAAAAATCTACTTTGGCAAATACACACCTTTTCATCAAAACTACAAGAATAAATAAAAATCATGTTTTCATGAATGTATCCAAATACTTTATCTTCAACTCAATTTTAGCCAAAATCAATTAAAACCAATTTTTGACACCGTAGAACCAAACATACACCAAAAAAATTGGAAATCATAAGACAGAAATCGATATCACTGTCTCTGCCTGTAATAATAGGAAAGACAAGAACCCATTCTGTAAAAACAGCATAAATAACGGTGTACATATACGTGTATCTAAGACTTTATAAATTATTATTCTACATGACACTTGTCAAATTTGATTAGGCATCCAAAATGTTGATGATGTACAGTATAGCAAAATAGCAAATCCTCTGGGCATCTTCCAAGTTCTTGAAACCGCAATCCAACAAATATTGTCCAATGAAATAGCCTGAAGTGGTGCAGCATGTCCCAGTAGTAAGCATCTTTTCACAGAGTGCTCTTACGGGCTGAAACTTCAAAGGGCAGAAACTGTTTGAATCCTTAGTTAGCCAATTAGTATCATTGCAATAATCTAATGTCAGCCAATCACCTTGCCCCAACATCTGGCAGCAGTATTAAAACAGCAATTAAGAAGTGAGCAAGAGCATCAAAGAAGATTGTTAGCAGTTAGTGCTAAAAAGGGGGATGAGAGACTATCACAACAATTGCTAGATGAAGTTTTTAATACAAACATATCACAAAGGCAGGGCCCTATAAAAAAGGAACAAACAAAAAGAAAGAAAACCTCCATGTTGAAAAATACAAAAGCTGTATAAAAAATCATGCAATTAATTAAGTAGAAACAACCCCACTTTCTTAACCCATCAATCTCAGTTTTGAAACAACATGGAAAAAATAAAACAATTACCGTTTCCATTTTGTGATGATCTGTCTTCCTTTTTCTCGGGAGCATGTTGTTCCAAAAACTGTTGAATTGTTCTCCAGTAGTGATCACCACCAGTCAGCCAAGTATCCATATGCATGCCAGTGGGAAACTCCACAAAGAGACACTGATTATTACGAGTAGCTGCCTTTGCATATAGCATTTGCATATGTGATGCAGGGACCATCTCATCTTGCAATCCAGATAGAAAAAGGATAGGCTGTTTGATCTGCAATTAAACCAGCAATAAAAATGTGATGCGCACACACATGATGAATTCAGCCGGAGAATTATAGAAGAACCGAAACAATGCAAGTTGCAAACTTCTTTCCTAGAGACCAAAAATAAATTAAAAAATTGAATTTGGTATCCTTCTCATAAGTCACCGATCTATGTATTGATTTTATAAAAGCATATTCATTATGCCCAAGTGACATAATCCTAATCAGTGGAGCAGAAAAATAAAGGGCAAAACTTAGTACTGGTATCCAGCATCCCTCACCTCGCCAACAACATCAATGGTACTCCATGGAGAACGTACAAGAAAATTGAGTAGCTTAGGACCGTTTGAACCGCTGCCTCCAATAAACCACTTCAAAAAAGGTAACAAAACTCCAGCCATATCCAATATAGACGTGAAAGTGTTTTCGAGTATCAGTCCAGCAACCTAAAATGCAGAAAGAAGGTCAACAGAATTTGTAGATTAAAGCTTACAAGCAAAATGCTGCCGTAAACAACACTCTGGAGATGCCTAGATATTGCAACAGTCCAATCTTCATTTAGACTACTCGCCCTAATTTAGTTTCAATTTCCAAAAGGATTTCGACGTAAAAAATTGTCAAAATAAGAAAGCTCTTAACATTTTACAGGTAAAAGCATCTGCTTGAAGCCTCACTTGATTAAATACAATCAAAGCAATAAAGGAGAATTTTCTCTACTGGAGCCATGAAAATATTCTGGAATTACTGTATTTTGAAAATAGAGTCCATTTTCATAGATCTTTAGTTTTACGTAATAATTTTTATTAACTGTGTAGCACAACCATGCTGATACTTCTCCAAAATCAGCATTAAAAAATTGGCCCCATATAACCTGTTGCAAGGAATCTTATTTATGCTTTATGGAAGCCCAAGAGAATAATCAAGTAAAACCCTTCATGATAAATATACCATAACAAAGAAAAAAATGCTCAAGGAAGGGATTCCTAGACAATTTCGCAACATATAAAGGCAATGAACAAAAGCTTTTTATGCATAACTAAAAACATTTCCATACTCTAATTCAAAGAATTGATTGATAGCGGTGCTTTAAAAATTAAAAGCAGACTACACTAACAAATCTACAATCTTAATAGCCACATTTTTTTCCAAACATGCATAGTGGGGGAGACCAATAAAATTGTTACAATCAATAATCTAAAACAAGATTGATTCAACAAGTCCAAAATTTATAATCATTGACATTAATTTAGTTATCAATCTACGACAAGAGAAACCTAAGCAAACTAGAAATTTAGAGCTACATTATACAGCCTTTCTATATGCCCTCACTTATGAATCTAGCTACCTATAATGCATGCAGTATTGATTCATGTAGTATTGACATTCTAAAGGAATGTTTATCTACTGACTATAAACTAGGGTGACAAGTGAAAATAAAATAAAGAAGCTATCAATTTTCTCCACGCACAAGATACATAGTTTACAGGAGGTACCTTGTCAGGGTTATTTCTTGTTAGTACAGCTCCAACTGCACCCCCAAGTGATCGTCCAAATACAACTATTCTAGATGTGTCAATATCAGTCCTCTGAGAAAGATGATCCAATGCAGCCTGGGCAACAGGAGGTAATAAAATTGGAGAAATTTCAATTAAGAAATTTGAAGATCAATAACGCACAATGATATCAATAAAACAGCATACCTGAGCATCCTTTGTAATTCCATGCTGAGAAGGAGAGCCATCACTTGCTCCATAACTGTAAAATCAATTGACGCCTTAGTTCCAACTCAGTCATATCAAATGCATGAATCTAATAACACAACTGTATATATAAAAAATGAAAAGCTTAAGGTGTTAAGGCTAATACATACCCTCGGTAAGAAAGCATAAAAACATTGCATTGTAACTGCTGTAACATTATGCGAACCATTTCAAGGCGGTGAGCAATATCTAAAAAGTCAGTAGTCAAGGCCTTCAAAAGCATATTGAACATAATATATGATATAATAATCACAACCTAAACCCTAATTTCTACAACAATCAGGATACTTCCAGCATTTTCTTGAAAAAACAAAATGGTTGGACCTGTCAAAGGAAAATAAGAAATAAAAACTGCATTAGAATTTAGAACAACATACATGAATTACAATACAGAGTTCAAAGAGCACTGCGTTTTCATAGCAAATCAGCAACACCAAATAATAATTTACAGGAGTGAACAATCATTTTAATCCTTAATTGAGTGACACGATGTCACTATAGTTCCTAAATGCATCAAAACTAAAAAAAAAAAAAAAAAAAAAACTAAATGTGTATTTTGGTTGTCAGTTTAGTCCTCAAATGTGTATTTCTTTAATTAGTTAGTTTGATCATCAAATGTGTCTGTTAGTTGGTTTTGGTCCCCAAAATTACTACCACAAGACACATTGAGAAGACATTTTTGTAATTTGATTCATTCAAGGACTATAATAACATAGACTTACACATTTAGGAAAAAACAATTATTTGTTTACTCCATTTAACACTCTTGAACTCTAAAAAAAAACACTCTTGAACGATGAATATTGACTCAACCATTATTATAGATAATCTAAAACCCTATTCTCCTTGGATCTATACTTCCCCGATGCAGCTTTATGTTTCCAGTTAAAATTCAAATAACAATTCAATAATCTAAAATGAGATCGAAATTGAGGAAAAGTGAAATTGGAAAGTAACCTCGAGAATTAGGGAAAAGTTTGATGAACCAAGCATGAAGGCGAACGCCATCGGAAGAAGAGAGCCAGATGTCTTCGTAAGTGAGTCTGAAACGAGAAGGATTGATAGCGTAGGATTTGGTGAGGCCTGGCAACGCCGGAACGTAAACGAGCTTCTCCTGAAACGCCACAAGTAATGCCATTCCGGCGACCACTAACCCTCCGACACCGTACAGCAAGATGTTCATGTACGCAACCATTCTCTCTCGCTCTCTCTCTGATCTCTAATTTCTCTTCAAATTAAGTGCGTTTGCGTTAAGTGGAAAGGTAACTAAAAAGTGCTTCTTAAATTGGGGTATGTACTATGAGATTTAAATGAATTGGGGGCGGTTTGTTGGGAACACCGAGCCAACAGGATTGTTTGTTTGATAAATTGGAATCCGGTTGAGACTTGAGATTTTTTGGGCGTAAAATTACAAAGTCAAGACGTAGGACTGGGAGCGTTGTATGGTTCCTTCTACGTCCTATATCACCGCGGTAAGTCAGATTTTTATGTTACAATTCATTTTTTACTAAAAGGAATTACGATACCAATCACATGATTCTTGTTTGTTTTTTGGCTTAATTGCAGTTTTGGTCCCTCTATTTTAATTGAATTGCGAAAGTAGTCCTTCCATTTTGTTTCTCCTCAGTTTTGGTCTCCAAGCAGAATTTTGGTCCAAAACTTGATGAAATTTCATTTTTTTTTTCATTTATTTAAGTCACACAATGCCTCAAGATCTAATTTGCAACAACTGTACCTGAAATATATGACCATAAACGGTGTAGTACGGCTTTAAAAAATAAAATTTCATCAAGTTTTGAACTAAAATTATGTTTGGGGACCAAAACTGGGGAGAAACAAAATGGAGGGACTACTTTTGCGATTCAGCTAAAATAGGAGGACCAAAACTGCAATTAAGTCTTGTTTTTTTTAATCCCAATATCATGTGTGCAATTACAAATATTAATCATCTTCTAATTTCAATATTCAATTCCAACTCATTACATTTAATTAAGAAGAAATAGACTATTGTCATCTCTTGGGTACATATTATTGTTAATATTGGATTTTTTATATTAATAATATACAAAATATAAATTTTAAACATTATACTTCACAATATATATAATATATATAAATTAAACTTTAAACACTATATTTCAGTGTCATTCAATTATATATTGTCAATTCATGGGTGTATAATTTTTGAATTTACATAGATTGAATTCGTACAAATATTAGGCTCCTAATCCTCAATAAACAAGGAAACAAATTATGATATAGTAAAAAAAATATAAAAAAAAAAACTATTATTGAAATAGTCGAAGATACTCTAGCATATTTTATTTATCCTTCTATTTAATCGTGGTTTGACAATAGTTCAACCACAAAGTTAACAATTTGAACCTTGACCGAATCAATTTTATAACATTAGTTGCAAACTTGTTTAGTAAGGATTAGTAATCTGGCCCATTGAAATGGAACACAAAAGTAGTAGGTGAAAATTTAGAAGCATCACATATAACCCTGATTTTGTAATATTTATAAGATTGAACATTTTCACTAAAGACATGATATGGAAGTAGTAGACCAAGTCTAGGACGCGGCAAAATTAATGTCAGCAGTTTGAGAAGTTAGATTAGGAAAAAAAGATTACTATTACTATTGTAAATCTAGAGCTTTAAATCAATTTTTTTAGACCATTTGAAAATATCAGAGTAAACTCTATCTCCACCTAAGTCCTCGCCGGAGGCTCCAGCCGCTACTCGTATGATATCTTCAATTAATGCAAAGTTCCCCAATATATCAACATGAGCACCACTCTGAGTTCCTCTGCCTTCTAGAAGATTAGCTGGAGGGGCATGATCATACTCTCTTATGTACGCGCGGATTCCCGAGGGATTAAAGCGCGTTCTTCCACGCCAAGCTTTTGCACACATGAAACCAGCACTTAAAACAGGAATAGTTTCATCACCATCAGAACTATAAACTCCACCCCTTAGACATGAGTCCTCATTTTCACCATTTACTGATGTGTCAATCTGAAAAGGAATGTGACATTCAGATTGTGTACTGAATTTGTAGACATAGGCTCTTTCTGTAGGAATCCCAACTCCATACATAGAGTAAATCTCCATATCTGGGGCATTTGGTAATCTGCAATAGTAGAAACAAAAAATAGAAACACCGTATCCCAAATATAGCATAGAGCATAAGTAAATATATGTTAGCTCCATCAATCCAGGCAACGTAATAATCATATATTAGTTAAATCCTAGTCAACCAAGAGTTTGGCCTCAAATAGTTAATGAACTTCATTAAAGAAGAATTGATTGTAAGTATCCAAATTCGAACCCTAGCTAGAACAACCCTTGGTCAGACTATACTTACTTCCTCACCAAACTCCAGATTATCATAGCCCCTTTCTTAAGACAAAAAAATCCTACGCAAATAATATGATTTCTTGGCCCACCACTTGATCGAGTTAAATTAGTGTCAATTTTTTATATAACACGAGAATTGTTTTTAAGGCTTATTTGAAGGATAACTTGATAGCAGAGCTTAAGAAAAGAACCAAAACAACAACAACAACCAAGATTTATCCCACTAAGTAGGGATGAAAAGAGCTGAAAGAAAAAATAAAAATGAAGTAAAGAAGCTCACGTTGTTTCAAAGGATTAGACCAATATTTGTAATGGTTGTATTTCGGATCATCCAAATTATCAGCAATCCCATAAGAAAAATGACCACCTCCACGTTTCATCATCTTGGGAGCAACAAAATGAAACAGTTCTAAAATTGAATCAGCTGTGTAAGCTTTGTAATCTACAACAGCTTTGATACCCTCAACACCCATGTCGTGATACTCTGTCCAAACATCACAACTAGATGTGTTTGCAAAGTTCCTCCCCTTGAGACATTCCTGTCGGTTATAACAACAAACAAAACATGACACTTGTAACCTTGCCAATTAGAAATGTAATTCATGCCAATTGCAAACAGTTAAAAAATATCTATAGCTTGAGAGTATTATGAGACAAATACAAAGATATTTCTATCGGCGATGCAATTGATAAAGGGGGGGAGTTTCACTTCAATTTGAGGGAAAATTAAAAGCTAATTTTTGTAGCCGTGAATGAGCAATTTAGAAACTAGAAAATGGCAAGTGATGAAAGTTTCATAAGCTCGGTTTATCACCGCAAAATAAATACTTAAAGTTTTGTATCTAAATTCCAGATATTCAAGAGGACAAAATAGGTATATTTATCTGTGCAATTGATTGCAAATACTATATTATTCATTCAAACATAAAAAAAATAAAATAAAATAAAATTATAAATAAAATACTAAATGTACAATGAGGAACATTACCCTAAAATCCAACCTCTCAAGCTTGGAGGAATGTAACTCGGCGTTGTCTTTCCCAAATGATATGAGTCTCCCATAATTGATATTTTTCTTGACAATATTCGCTTTGTCATTTTTAAATGCACCAGAAGTATCATTGTTCTTTTGCTTCTTTGCACTGCAGTTGTAGTATTCTTCAGGGGACCAATCAAGGCCACCCCATATAGTATCCCCACCTTTTGGTATCATTGACATGGTTGAATCCCATGTTCGGGTCATCCGCATTAAATGTTGTAGAGTTTGAAGACCAAAAACATCCTTATCTAAAAAACCTGGTGCGAAAGCCCTGTATGAGGATCAGAGCTTCATGAATACGGAGTTTAATAATATATTATTAATATTCATAATGATATTAGTAATATCATCAATTCCAATTGCAGGTCTTTTACTAAAAAATCTATAAAAAGAATGGAAATCATAAAAACTGATCAACAACATTATAGAACAGTTTTGGGAGGAATAAAAGTAGTTCATGCATAATTTAGTGATAAGTAACTTATTAAGTAAGAATAATATAGATTTGAAAGCTTTCAAGGTGAAACAAAATACAAACACTCAAAATGAGCTATATTTTTCTTTCAAAGGGGACGTAAATTACACATCCATTTCCTTCATATATAATTTAAAAATTTGGAAAATAGCATCCAAAACCAACTTGTTGAGAGAAGAACATTATACTTTTGATTTTAAAAATAAAAACTTATGGAGGACCAAGAATCCATGTTATAGTGGTAAAAGTAAAAACCTAGCAACAGCAATGTCCCTGGCTTCTGTAGAGAAAAGTCCAGCAACAGATTTTGGAACACCAAGAAAAGGTCCCCCAATGTTTGTCACTGCTTTAATGTGCATGGCACACCAATTTGACCCACCCCCTCCACCCATTGGTCGCGGGGCCTCAACCCATTTCATAAAATGCAGAAAATACAGAACACCCATTGAATGTGGAATAACAACCACCTTTTTACCACCATTTGTAGCCACCATAAGTTCTATATTATTTTTTATCCTGCTCAATGTTTGATCCCTGACCTAAACAAATTAAGCAAGATAAGACAAGAACGTCAAGAATGTATCATAAATTAATATCACAATAAAAGTACATACAAGCGCATAAAATAAAATAAAAAACTTCGCGGCGAACTGTGAACCACCTCTGTATTTTGAAAGGAGATTCTCCAATCATATGCAGCCATATACATGTTTTTCTCCTCATACCCAATGCGTGCTAAATTAGCAATTAGAACAGCCCAAACAAAGTAACCAGGTGCAAAATAATCAGCTGCTACAAGTCCAGATACAGGTCTAACTCTAATGCCTTGTCTATCTAGTCCTGTTTCATTATCTAGTGACAAGTGTTCAACCCAACATAATGGTCTGTAGAAGGTAGAAAAAAACAATCATAGTATACCACCATAGATAAATTGTATGAAGTCACGAAACAACAATAAAACACATAATCTTGATGGAAGTATAATTCACAATTAACAAAGGAAGAAAACTAAATACACAACAAGACAAATGTAGGAAGAATATGAATCACTGAATGAACTTTATTGACCTGTGAATTGGAACTGTATCTCACAAGCTATACTACTATACCAAATGATGAATGAAATTAATATTACAAGAATATATTAAGGAAAAGTAAAACAAAACCAATAAATCATAGCTTAAAAGGGTCAATCAACTAAAGCATACAATATTTAAGAGATTCAACAAGGCAATTTCACAAGTGTCTGAGACAAAGCTTTTTGTCTTCTCAACAACAAGAAATATGCCAGTTTATATGCAAATCCAATACCAACTTAGTAGAACCTACTTTGTAGATGCATTTAGCAACACAAATTTATTTCTAAAATTCACTTGCTTATTACCTTTCTAGTTTTTTTTTTTAATATTTTTAAAATAGACAATCCAATTGTGGAAACTGCCATTCTAGCTGTCAATGTGGGTTTCACTTATATCAAAATACAATCAAGCCACCCAAACACATGCAAAATCATATATAATCCAGTTATGAACCCAACATCAATTGCACAATGAAGACTACTAACAACACTCACTCTAACGCTATCTTTCAACCACTCTCTCTTATCAGTTGAAATTCATGTAAATCCCACCATTTTTGGAATGAGTCCCATATAAAGTAGTGAGACCTGCACAAATTTCCCCCAATAAGAAACTAATTGTGATAAAGAATATGTTAAAGTGAGTGTTGTTAGCACTTTTAATCCCATAAATGTACTCACAAGAAAAGTATACCTTTTATATAATTCCCCAAATGTGCCTCCCCACAACCTTTTCCTAAACAATCCATCAGCACATTGACGACCCTCCCATAGTTCTAATCCACCAGTAACAATTCCCGGAACAAAAACCACAGGGTGGTTCGCCGACAACCCTTCTTTCCTCAACTTCGCGCCGGGAGGGTCCAACCACGGCCCTGTAATTGCCTCTGTCACGTATTGAGGAAACGACGCCGGCATTGCATTATACAAAAACAACAAAAACCACCAAACTGAACATATGAATCCAATGAACCAACAACAGCTATCAATACATGACCATTTCTCTATCTTTTTGCCTTCAACATTCTTCCCCTTCTTAATATTTTCTCCCTTTTTCTCATTCTTCTTTTTCTCCTCTTCATCGTCACCGCGATCTGAACCACGCGACGTGGAATTTGCAACGGTCTTTCTGCGCCGTAGAAATGACATCGTTTTCTTGGAGAAAATAGAGAATGTTGTAATAAAAATAAATAAATCAAATGTACACTTCAAATGCTATGGAAAATAATAATTTCTTCGTTAAGCAATGGAAGCTAGACAGTGAGCTTGTGAATTCAGTAATTGATTAGAGAAGTTTAAATTACTGATTGATTACAAACTTTTTCTGCTTAGAGCATTGTCGGAGCCTTAATCGCCGGTCACCGGAAGAACAAATTACTGGTTTGCCATCTCTGCTGGATCGTATATTTGTTGAAGTGTCGAACATGCAGCTACGATGCGGTTTACAGAATGATACAAGGTTTTTTAATATTCGGACACGTGGCGTCCTTGTAAACACCCATAAATTTTGTTTGTTTGGCCATTTTTAAACTTCAAATTTACTTATTAAACTTTGAACTTTCTAATTTTCAAACAAAAAGTTAAATAAAATAGTTAGTGGAAAGAGTATTTTAACCTACGTTGAATCATTTTAAAAATAATTTAATATTTCTTAATTCATCGTTATAGATTTAAAGCTCAAAACGATTGATTATTTATCATTTTCTATGAACAATTTCTTGAAAATATATTCTATAAATTGTTCCCTAAAAAAAGTGTTGTGACCTATGCAGCTTATGGGAAAATAATCATATTTAACTTCACTGTAGTTTTATATTTTTTTATTAAAGTGTGAAATTAATCTTTTTATTTTAAAATTTAATTATTTTAATTTATTTTTTTAATTTTATTGATTAAAAATGACGATTTAAAATACTTTATACAACATAATTTATAAATAGATAACGTTGAATGATTAATACTTAAGAAACTGCAATAAAAGTTTTTTTAAAATATATTAGTTTAAAATTATGTAATTATTTATTTTTGTAATTTAAACAATACCATACAAATAATTAATATGCTTAGATAGTTATACATCATAAAAATCATACATCACATAATTTTAATTAGATCAAATCACCATTTTTTAGTTATAAAATCTTATTGAGGATCAAAATGATTGAATTTTAAAATAGAAGGATCAATTCTACCATTTGATAAAATATAATACCTCATATGTTTATGCAAATACGTATCTTAGAAAAGATGATACAAATATGTTATGTTATGTTATTTTAATTACAAAAAGGATATTCTAACTCGTACATTTAAACAATACTCTACATTTATGTATTGTTCACTGTATTTATTCATAAATAATATTTTATGTTTTAAAATTTAAAAAAAATTACTTTTTCAATCTTTTATTTATAATTGAGATATTTTTTTAATATATAAACAAAATTATACTATTAACCGCTGTAAATATTTCATTAACTATTAAAATATAAATTATTAACTAGTTATTTAACACATATCTTATTTATTATTAAAATGCAAGACATTAATCACTTTAGAGTAGTTAAAATAATATTCTAAAATAATCAATGTCATATATTTTTATAGTTAATGAGATATATATTTAAAAATATGCATTTTAATGGTTAATTGCACAAATTATATATTGTGTTATAAAAGTGTTTTTTATTTTTGAAAGTTTTAAATTTTTTTTAAAGTTTGTTTTTAAAATTTTTGAAAGAAAAAAAAACAGTACATACGTTATGTGTTAAAAAATGTGTTTCAATAAATACAACTGTTTATTTTTATATGTCATAACTATGACATTTGTACATCCAAATCACTTACTTGTCAATTCATCTTAATATTTCAAATTTCTCTCTTCTTTTAGATCTGCCCAATAATGTACTTTTTTTTAACAAATACAATGTAAATGAATTGAATTTCATTTTTTTATGTACTTTCGTTCTTTATTAAATTTTTGTTTTATTTATTTATAAATTTTGTTAATTTTATTTGAAGTTTGTCGGATATTAAATGTAGATACTATTTTTAGTAAATATTTATATTTAAATTCATCAGATTGTGATAGTTTAATTCATTTTACTTAACTTCTGTTGGTTGTTCATTATTAAGTTTAAATATATTTTTAATTTTTATAAAATTTTAAGTTTTGTTTTTAGCCTTGAAGTCTTTTTCTTTTACTCTTAGTTATCACAATATTTTCTATGAACAATTTTAATTCTTATAAAGATCAAAATAAATTAAGACTTTATTAAAATGTTATCTATAATTTTGTAAATAAATTTTCTATGTAATGATAAAATTGAATTTAAAGTTCAATTTTTAACTCCAAGTTGATATTTTCTTTTCTTAGCACTTAAAAAAAAATTGTGGAAAAATTATTTATAATATCTTAAACATATTTAAAAAAAAATCATTTAAAAAATAGACATAAATTAATTTAATAAAAAAGATATTATTATATTTAATAGAGATTAAAATTAGATTTTTAGCCATGATTATATTATATCATTAAAATAAAATTTTATACGTTATTAAAATTAAACTCAATAGTCAAATATTGATATTGGGAGATTAAGCCTGTTGTTACCATAAAAATAAATGAAATTGTATACACATTAACGCTAACGCTTCAGTGTTAAGTTAGTGAAGTATGTTCTTTACAAAAAAAAGTTAGTGTAGTGTAATTAGTGAATGTAATAATTGGTGTATAAAATGTGTGGGGTGTGTGAGATCTGAATTCTGAAAAGAACAACCGCACGCGCGGTAGTCAGTTTCAACTTTTTACACTATACTCTTCTTAGCTCCTTCACTATATATATTATAATATACTAGCGTCTTTTTTATTCTTTAAAAAAATCTGAGATGTAAGAAAATTTAATCCATTAAACCCCACGTTAATACTTATTTTTTATTTGTTTTCAATTATAAAATTAAACGGAAACAGATAAATATTGTATCAATGTCTTTAATTTTTAAAATCTTTAGTCTCAACTTTTAACTAACTTTTTTCTATTTTTTTAAATTTCAAACTTCTTCCTTTTTATAATTTAAGGGTTTAGATGTAACACATTGTTTTATCAAGTTTTTCTACTTAAGAGAATTATAATTTGTGCATTTGGAAAATATTTGTTTGAATTCAGTTGAAATTTATTAAATCATGGTGAGTATCAACTTTAAAATAATTAATTTTTATTCTAATTAAGAGTTTGGCTTCTCTCCATATATATATATATATATATAGTTTCATATAGATGGGCTAGAGATGAAACAAATGACCAAATAATTAAGAAACATATAAACATCTAGCAACGTGTTGTTGCTCCTACTAATTTACATTAGATCAACGTCAACATTATTGGAACTCCTTTTACCTTAAAATACAATTAATTTATAGTATAAATTTACTTAAAAATTAATTAAGTATAAAAATATAATGTATCTTCAAAGAGTGGATATTAAATATTGGATATTATACCTAATAAAATTATAGAATGGTGAAAAAATGAAAGAAATTAAAGTTGAAAAAATAATATTTCAATCCAAAATAAAAAAAAAAATATTTTAAAATTTGGCGAACACTTGCTTATAAAATAGATTAATTTATATTTGTCTACCAAAACAAATCTGTAACCACAATCTTGATATCAAAGACATCTAGATTAGTGCATTGGAGTTATGTGTATCCACCACTAGTGTCACTAACACCAACTGGTATTTACAATTAGTATTCATTAAATTAAATGCTTGAAAATGTGTGATGTTAATTTGTACTAATAATAACTAATTAACAATTAAACATAATGTTTAATCCTTAAACGTATGAGAAACATGAGAGTCACAATTAAACATAGTTATTTGGATGAATTCCAACCCTGATACTCTGTGAGTCATCTCTTATTAAAAATTCTCCTCTCTGAATTCTGAATTCTGAAATCTGATACTCATATCACACGCATGTTTCTCACTCCATCAAGTTGCATTATTTTTTAATGAAACCATGAAGCTTTTGATACTCTCATAGCAGACATTACCACAGCCTTTTTAATTTACCACCCTTAAACTAATCTTCACTGTTCTCTTCTTTCATAACACACACACACACACTTTCTCAATTATTCAATTCCCCTTCTTTTCATTTTCCTTATAAATTTTCCTCCTTTTTTTGTCCCTTAACCATTCATAACAAAACTTTCTAAACACCAAAATGCATAGCAGAGAAAGGAGAAGAACACCTTCTTTCTCTTCTATTCTTCTCGACAACATTTATCGTTCCATCGACGAATCGAAAACCGATCTTGTTCATGAGGAAAACCATGATAATAAAACCAACAAACACAGAGAAAAAGGTTGCATTGGAAAACAAAGAATGAATCTTCGGCAAGCTGTGATGATAGAAGATTGGTTGGATAAGAACACAAGTTCAAGCTCCTCAGAATGTAGCTCTGGAGGAATCTTTTCATCCTCAGAAACAGATTCAACCAACATTAACAAACCAAGATCAAGACCTCAAAAACATATGAATCATGATAGCAATTCACAGCGACAACAACAACATCAGAAGAAGAAGAAGAAGAAGAAGCAACAACCATGGGAAGATGGTTTTACAAGAACAAAGTTGAAAGCTTTGAAAATCTATGGTGAATTGAATCAAAAAGTGAGACAACCAATTTCACCCGGGAGTAAAATAGCTACATTTCTTAGCTCAATTTTCAACTCACAAAATGTGAAGAAAGCCAAAATGTGTTACGTTGGTGCTGTTGAAGATGTTAGTTTTGATCACAAATCTAAGTCACCTTGTTTCTCTTCCACTGTTTCATCTTTTTCTACAAGGTCTTGCATGACCAAAACAACCTCAAAATCAAACAATGGTGTCAAAAGGTCTGTTAGATTCTACCCTGTTAGCGTAATCCTAGGTGAGGATTCTGAAACCAAACAACAAACTAGTGTTCGAAAGATTACCAAATGTTCTTCAGTAAAGGAGGCCAAGAATATTAACAGTGTTATTTTGAAAAAAGAAAATGGAGATGAAGCAATAGTGCATGGTTTTATGAAGGGTTATAATAAAAGTTGTGATAAAGGTGAATTTGATTTTAGAGGGTTTTATAATAACGGTGAAGATGATAATGAAGAAGATGAAGATGACGATGATGATGCTGTGAGTTATTCGAGTTCGGATTTGTTTGAGCTTGATCATCTTATTGGAGGTGAAAGGTATCAAGAAGAGCTTCCAGTTTATGAAACTACAAATTTAGAAACTAATAAGGCCATTGCTAATGGTCTATGTTTGTAGTTTTCTTAAAATAAATTAATTGTAATTATTTTTTATTTTGTTTTGGGGACTCAATCTATAAACGATTCATTTGTTCTGTTTTTCATGGAAATTTATTTCATTATTTAGATTAGATGGTGTTTTAGACTCTATGCATGCTAGGAGTGTTTTGTTATTTTATTTATTTATAAATTTTGGATAATTAACTATGTGTGGATTAGAGGGATTTAGATTCCATTCACTTGGAATCTCACTATCAAATAATTCAAATTCAAGTCATCCAAGATGCATTATAGTGGCATACGATAGCAAGACTTGTCAATAAAGATAGTTTATTTGTAAATACTTGCTAATGCTGGAATCAGAGTTGGATGAGAATGATAAAACAACATCGTACATTCTTTTGAATGTAGATTCTATTTATACAATAGATAAGAATTATATTTTTGGCGGAAACACAATTTCATTTGAATAGTCAAAATAGATGATTCTGTATGGATGATTTGATTATAAATGGCTTTTATAAAAGAATATCTGTGAATCTTATCGTGAAATTAAATATGCACTAATTACATGAGTTAAGAATTGGTGTTAAGAGGCAGAGATGAATGGGTAGAAGCAATGAAGTGGGAAGCCTCACGTTCAACTTGCACTATTTTTCAAAGCAAACTAAGACAAACTGAAAAGGGAAAAGAAAAAGCAGATTCTAATTTTAATTTTCTACCCGATAAAAATTGAAAAGTTAAAAAAGCTCACACTTTTTCACTGGCTTTTCACATGGCCTCGTGAGACATAGTAAAAATCTCCCCTACTTTAACGTCATAGAAAGATTTAAATAAATGATTACAACTCATGACTTTTATGTCCATTTGAAATTTGCAATTACAATGTGATTTTGGAACTGATATTGTTGGTTGTAAAGCCAAAATTGAAGCTAAAATGATAATAGTAGACATACATTAGAGAGAATTGAAATATTGTACACATATATAGGAGACAAAGTAGGGCCTTTGATTTGTAATTGGAGAAGTCAATATATGGTAGAAGATATAGTATGATATGATCAACCATAATAGATTAAATCCAAATAAACTTACTTTTCACACCATTGGAGAAAAATAAAAGGCATGACTAAAATTTAAAGCTGTTATCCATATATATATATATATATGTGAGACACCATGGTTGACCAAAACCCCATCCCTGAATTGATCTTTTTAATGTATCACGGATCAATTGTTAAATTTGAAACAATTTTATTAATTTAATAATCATTTATGATGTTTAGTTAGCCAAATCTTTTATTGACGAGTTTACTATTCGTGATGGTTTTTGTGGTGATATTAGCATTGTTCAATTAAAAATTCAATAAACCAAATTGTGATTTATATTATTGTCAAAACATAAATTCCTAAATATAAAAGGAATATCATATTTTGGTATAGTCATTTTTAATTTTAATTTATTTCAAATAAGCGCGTAAAATTTTGTAACTTTATTTTTTTAATTGAAGAAATTAACGAAGACATTTAGTACAATATAAGAGAAAAACAGGAGTATAGTACATTAAAGGGTTCATTGTACTTCATTTCAGTCCTTCTATATGCCATTATATTGCCAAAATCCTAGTCAATCTTACGTTGTGAAAGTTATTTTAAGAAGTTCACATGTTTGCACAGAAAAGAATAATTTTAAAAATATGAAATTTGGAGGCTAATTAATGTGATCAAGTTAACATAAATAATTATGTAAAACAAATATTGCCAGTGAGCAGAATTGGGATGTTTGTCACCAACCAAGCACAACCTGTGTTATGTACTAAACGATTATAAATGCATTGCAATTTCATGTGGAAGCAACATCACATAATCGCTTAAGCCAAATTAAGGACCACATATACCAGCTATGTGCCTTCAATAACATGCACACGTGTATATATCTATATGGTTCCTTTTGGAATTTTGTATCAAATAACAGATGCACACTGAAACAACTTGACATACGCATGCTCTACAAATTCATATCTGATTATTCAACATGTCGAAATTATTGAAATATTAGCATAATAGATAAGTATGCAAGAATTCCATGTCATTCGAATTTAGTTGGTACGTACAGCGGGTACCTTAGCTGTGTGTAGACTTAGGCTGCAGTTTATAATACTATTAAATATGATAATTTTCAAAATATAAAAATATATAAAAAAAAAAGTTAAATTCTTTCTAAAACTATAGATTTTATAATTCGATTTTAATATCTTTTGTATGAATATATTTAGAAATGGAAAAAACTTCAAACACATTTATATATGTTTACTTTCTTATTGTATCAATATTAATAAACAATATAATTAATTATACTTTGAAATTTATTTTTCCTTCAATATAGTTTGCTTATTTTGTCAACTTAATTTGTTTGACACATAATTCTTTTTAAATAATTATTTATGAATAAAATTTTATCGACGATGCACGCGTACATATACATATTTACTAAATTACATCAAAATACATTATCTTTATGGTCGATATTGAAAAATATATATTTCTTTTACATAAATAAATCCATATGAATTCAATAGTAATACAAGCATGTAAAGAAAACAAACATGTATTGAATATTATTTCTTTGAAAAATCTCTTGAATATCAATTATTTCAATTTATACTATTGATATTCTCATAGCTGTTTGTTTGTGTTCCATCACCATTTAATTTAGGTTAACAATCTCAGCACTAGCTATTCTGACTGGAAAGAAAAATCAATTTTTTGTGTAAATGAAACTTTACCTATGTATTATGTATAGGATTTTCTAATCACAATTTTTTTTTTCGTGAACAATAACAAAATTAGTTAATCTAAAAAAGTTAGAACAATAAAAAAAAATTAAGACCCGAGGTGAGCCCGTTATAACGAAAGGCTTCGGATGTTATGGATTTTCTAGTTTCTAGCCCATATCTGGGGATGCCTGGCCCATGGAGTATGTCACAGGCCCATGCAAGAGCTTAGTGCTTGCAGCTTAAGATAGCTGGATTAAAACGTTGACATAAAATTCCAAGAGAATCAGAAAAATGGAAATTCTTTAAACGTGCTTGGAAAATTTGAGTTCTTTTTATTTTTAAACTACATTATCCTGATAGGTACTTTAAACAGTTTAAACTCTTCATTCTTAACTTCATTTTTTGGATAAATAAAATAAAATAAAATAAAAATAAAGTTTAATAAGAGTTTGGTTATTTTATACATTTAAAAAAATTTAAGGTAACAATATAAATATCAAAAGAAAATGGTGTAAAAAAATACAACAAAATAAAAAACTAAAAAAATTTGGTTCACAATAATGGATTTTTAAAATATTGAGGGGCTGATCTAATTTTTTGTTTTTTTTTTTTTGTAAATAGAGGACATTTCTACAAAAATTCAATAAATAAATAGGACCAATATGTATAATCTGAAATATATAGAACCAGTACGTATTATTTGAAAAAAATTAAGAAACTAAATTAAATTCTAATTCTATAGCAAAATAAACAAGGAATTTCAAATTATTGATTTTTAGGTGCTGTTTTGATTTTTCTAATTGTTTTTTTTTTTTTCTTATGATTTTATCTATCAACATTTAATTTTAATAAAAGACCTCGTAAAATTCATTCACTTCAAAACTCTCCAAATTTATCATCAAATAAATAAACCTGAAATAATTTGAACTACCTATTAAAATTACATCACCATAGAAAATTCTCTCATCCAAAGACACTAAACTTTTTGGTGTCTAATTTGTTTGACACATACATTCCATTCTCATTATTAAAGTATGTGTTTGGATTATCATTTACAAATTTACAAATGTATTTTTGAAAAAAATTCATTTTACAGATATATTTTTATTTAATAAAAGGGGTTTCTCTAATATAATTTATGTTTATATATATCTCTACAAACATTGTTTTATAAAAATAAAATATATTTGGATTATATAACTAAATGTACTTTTAAAAGTGTGTTTACTAAAAAGATATTATTTTTTAAAGTTATAATTTTAATTTTTACGCATAAAAAATAATAAATTAAGAATAAATCAAACAAACTGAAAATAAAAATTACAAAAGTATCATAGGTGATGCTTTTGCTCAAATCGTACTTTGAAGGAAAAATTAAATTTGTCAACTTTATTTTTATGTAACTAAAATAAAAAATCAACACATTTGCCATTTAAAAATTATGTTTAGACTCAAAATGGAAAACCAAAACTTGTGTTGTTTAATATTCAATTTTGGGCTGTATGAAACAGTTTTCTACTGAACCCAAATACTGGTAGGCAACGAACACCTTAATTTCAGCCCAAGAAGATCGGTATGTAGTGATAGAAGAAGCCCAATCACGAGTAAATAGTCTATGGTATCTAAATATGTGAGATAGAAAATTGTATTTTGTATCTCCTCAATTAGACTTGTAGCTTTCATTTATAATTTTTGTCCTTTAATTTATTAAAATATTTTTAAATGAATGGTAAAAATTAAAACAATTTTGGATAATTGAGCAGACCTCTACATTCTAAAATCATAGATTTTTTTTTCTAAACTTTTCGAACTCGAAATTTCATTTTTTCTGAAATTTTCGGTAGCTATTTTCAACAGTAAATTTCAGTTTTTAAAATTTTTGATAGTTCTATTATGTATCGAACTTTAAATCTTAAAAAAATTATACATTAGAAATTTCAAATTTTAAAATTGTTGGTAGAATAAAATTAACTATTGAAAATTTCAAAACTTAATTTTTCAAAAAGTAAATAACTACAAGAAATTTCATCAACGAAATTTCTCATATACAAATTAACTACCGTAAATTTTGATCTTTCAAGAATCCAAAATCTTTTGATAAATCAAAAAATTCTTGCATACCAAATTTTTTGAAAATTAAAATTTCTCATAGTGTTAATTTGTATAGTAGATTGTTGGAGAAAAAAATTTACGTACTAATTTTTTCTTTTTTGATGAAATGGTACAATTTTGAAGCAATTTTTTATAATGAAATGAATGAAAATAAAAATGAATCTTTTTTACATAATGAAAGAATAATGAAAGAGTACAAAGCTAATTGAGGGTACAAAATCTAATGAGGAGTACAAGATTAAAATGGCTCACAAATGACACACAAACTTAATTAGACAATTCTAATAATTTCTTTGGTAAATTCTTAGGTACTCTTCAATTTATTTAGATACACATATCTTTAAAAGAAAGATTGACACTTACTTTAAATTATTTTAAGATTAATTAAATATAAAATAACGTCGTAATTTCGTATAATTAATGATTGGTTAATTGAGTGGTTAAACTCAAATGATAAATAAATTTAAGTTGAAAATAAATAATTTAGAAAATGTTGAAAAATTCAATTATCTTTTATCAAATATTACAAAATTCAATTATCTTAAAAATAAGATGGTTAAAAAAATATATTAACGATTGAATATTATATCCAATCAAAATCTAAAGATTTGATCATATTGTATTAAAAATATTATCAAATATTCTTAGGATAATCGTTAAACATCTAAAAAATTAAATACTATATTTAAAAATATGCCGTGCGTGAACATAAAATATAATTTTTAGTTTCAGATTCTTTTAACACATGTCTCAAGAACAATTGATAATATGTTGCATTTTTATATACTTGGACTATAACAATAGGTCCTAATATCAATGATTAGGTGTTGATTGGACAAATAGGATAACCTTATCAATTCATTTTGAATGGAGAAGCTGCCACGTCAGAGACATGATCAAATATTCCTCTAACTAATTCTCATTCGTGTCTCCACCATCGTTTCTCTCAAAACACAAACACCACGCCCATTTCCACACTCTTTTTCACAACCAATTATCAAGATCACAAAAACAACGAGAAAAAAAAAATGGCTTCAACTTCAACATTTTCAATCGTCGTACCAATAAGTTGTGCCAGCAAGAAGACACAACTTCCAAGGTCTCAATCATTGTTCAACACACCATTACATTCAAAGGCTTTGGCATCATCATCATCATCAAAAGAGAACATAAAGAAGTTTCAAGTGAAAGCTTCGATGAAAGAGAAAGTTGTAACAGGAGTTACAGCAGCTGCATTAACAGCTTCAATGATGGCTCCCAATGTGGCTGAAGCTGCTTCTGTTTCACCTTCTCTCAAGAATTTCTTGCTCAGCATAGGTGCTGGTGGACTTGTTGCTGTTGCCATTGTTGGTGCTGTTATTGGTGTTGCCAATTTCGATCCTGTTAAGCGAAGCTGAAGAGCTTTTGAGGCTTAGTGGGGATTTTAGTATTTCTCTCTCATCATCATATCTCTATAAGTCTATTGTCAATGAAATCTGTGTTGTGTGTAATAATCTCACTTTTCAGTAATCAACTACCGTTACTTCCTATGTATTCAACTTTCAACTTCCATCTTGAATAATTCATTGATTAACAAGCCACTGCAAACATAGTGTAAGAAGCTTTGTTTGTGTGGTCTATGAGAATGTCTAGATCACTCTTGGAATATAGAAAGAATGTTACTGGCCGAATTCAAAAATTGTTAAAGTTTTACATTGAAAAGTTGTCATATATTGAATAACTTTTAACATATAAAAAATTTATTATTAAAAAATCTATTGAATAACTTTTATATATGTCCGGTTTTATTTTTATTATTATATAAAAAGTTTCAAACTATTATAAAAAAATACATCAAAATTGTTGGATGCAATTATCAAATTTTTTCTCTTCTTCCTCTTTCACTTCTCCCTTTTCCGTCTCTTCGATTTTTCTTAACGGTTCTAATACTACGTGGTCTTAAGTAACCTATTTTTAGAGTATCATTATAGTGATATTGAAGGTGTAATTTTAAAATAATTTTCTACAGTACAGTAGTAAAATCAATACATAGTAGCAAAACCAATACATTGTTACTTTGTTACTTTGATGTGCTTTATCATCAAGGTTGACATTGTAGTGGATATATAGGTTCTCTTGCATAATTTTGAACAGTGTTGTGAAATGTCTTAAAGAGAGAAATTTAGTCTGTAACTCAACTAAGTAATTTATTTGATTGCTGAAAATTATTTTAAAAATAATTTTTCAAAACTAACAGCAATCAGTGTAAGTCTGGCTAAGAATGCAGTCAACATAGTTGTCAATATGTATATTTGTGAAGGAGAAAGAGTGGGGTTAGAGGTGGGTTGAATCGAAGAGTTGGAAAGTAGCTAAGGTAGGGCTAGGACATGACACCTAACATTGGGAGGAAGATTGTTTGCAGAGATACTTATAAATGATCCACCAACTTGATTCTCACATTGACAATACGAGATAAACTCATGTCTTTGTGGGGTAAGAGTCAACTTTTTACCAATTGAATTAACTTTTGTTCACTGTTAAGATTGAATATTTCATTAGTAGTTTAGAGTGTTAGTTAGTTAGTTGAGTTTAACCACTTTATTAATTTTGAAATATGTTTTATAAATACAGCTCTTGTGGTTTTTGTTTTCGTATCTTTTATAATCATTTAATATGAATTATTATAAGGTACTTTTCTTTATATCAAGATCTTGTATTTATTTTAAGGACAATGTTGAATGATAAAAAAAGCGAAAGTAACGACAAAATAAGTAGATTTAAAATTAGTTTATTTTTTTATTATATCTCTTATATTTTCTATCAAATATGAAAATAGCCCTTTAGCCAACTTCTAATAAATTGACAATACATCATTATTGTGGTTCTTTAAATATTTACTTTGTATCAACTATCGCCTTTTAAATATTAAATCAATCTTCATCTCTTTCATAATGTAATTTCTAATCTTAAGTGAAACCTTTATTTTTAAATTGTTTATTATAAATGCCCCCACTAACGAATAGAAGAAAAATTGGAGCTCTAGAAATGTTATTTCTTTCATGATTTAGGATCTATGTATTTGGAAAATTAAAATTGGTGGTTGGAATATCATTTCTCGATAACTAGAAGTTTCGCCAACCAAGAGAATTAAGGTGCAAATAGAAACTCTTAACAATGAGAGGATAGGTTTTGAGGATTTTAAATGATTACAATTCACATGCCATTAGGCAACGGAGGAATTAAATAGTGATGCACTTAATTATGAAGATGAAAATAAAACTACATACTATGAATTTCGTTACCTTATGGCAGGTGAAACTTCAATTAGACATGATCTTCGTACCAAACCATCCAATATAGAATGTTTGAAAACGCAACATTGCAACACTTACGGGTCACCTAACAGAAGTGATGTCAACATTGGAAAGTTGATACTAATATTCTTTAAAAGTAATGCAAATTTTCAAAAAATGAATGTGCGATTGTCTTTCTCAAAAGTTTCAACTCAAACGAGTTTAGTTTTATAAAAAGCATGAGAGAGAGTGAAAACAAAAGGGTGGCCACATGTTAAAAATTATCGAAAAATTATTATAAAGTGTCAATTGGTCATAATTAAACATTTCCGCCATGGTACGTGTATTATTATAGTTGGATTAATGTAATTGGGTCCAACCAATGATGTAGATATCTACAAATTCTCATTATTATCATTAAAAAACATAGCTTTCATTGGGCAAACTAGAGTTGATCTCGTTTCTAACCTAGTTGCTGGAAATGTAAGGAACAAATTAAAGGGAAACAAAGCAAAAGTAGATTCCAACCGCACATGTTATGTACCACACAATGTCTATTTTGTCTTGGCTTACTTTAGGGACCAAATCCATTTTTTATATAGGATACTGTTAGTCGTTGATTATTTTTTTCCCCTCGAAACATAGCATGCTTATGTATTTGACGCAGCTTGGTGCTCCTAACAAGTACTAGGTATTTTTTCTTATCTTCACACACAATTGAATTTTGAATTAGAAGTCTAAAAAGTCGTAAACCTGGGTACGAAAGTAGTTGGCAGTTAGTTTAATACAAACTTTTGCTTCTACATAACAATAAGACTTATTTAATTGAGAGAGGTTAAATAGATAACAATTATATAAGAAAATTAATCTTTTATAGTTGTGCGCGAGGTATAAATTTACCAAGAAAAATAAGAGTTGAAGTATCAAATTATATTTAACATTCGCTTGTATATGTAAAAGCTTTGTGATTGTATGTAACTTATAACAAATATTGAAGTGATAAGAGAAAAATAGTTAGTTTATATTGCTCTGATTTGCAAATTTTATTAAGAAATTCAATTAGAACATTTATTTTAATATACCGACCCAATTGAGTTACCAAACAAAATAATGATGTTTATCCATGATTTGATTTGAATCTCTTTATTTGGGTACATGATTTGAATCTCTTAGATACCTCATAACCACACATACGTGAATAGAAAAGCCAACCCAATGAAAAACTAATATTGATTTTTTGACTCACTCACCTATGTATAGTTATATTATACCTTGATTGGTTGTTTCACATTCACGAACGATGATTCATGAATATAAATGTTTTGCGAAATATAGCAATGTAAATGGTAAATCTATGCTTAGTAAGATATTGACCATTATTTCAATAGTGCTCCACTTGTACATTAAAAAAGGTTAAGAAATATATTTTCCTTTTATACAATAATAAAATATAAAAATAATCCACTAAATATATTCTTAAGATTATTGCTTAGAGATATTTGATATTATGAAGAGCGGATTCGTGTCTCAATTATCTTGAGTCTCAATTGCTTTCCAAACATGAAAAAGAAAAAGAAAAACAAGAAAGAAAAAAGAGATAGTCAAAACTAGTAGGCGATAAACAATTTAATTTAATGTAAAAAATGAGATAGACAATTAGATTAAGTATTTAGTAATGAACATGTATCATATCAATGCTCACGTCATATTCCAATAATATATTTGCCTTTGTGTGTTCACATTTTAAAATATCTGCTTTTTATATAATTTATGGTAAAAAATTTAAAATAACGTTTAATATGAGATGAAATTATATTGTAAAAAGAACACGGATGAAATTAAAGATAAATTTGGAATACATTTTTATATTATATTAAATAATAAAATTAATTGCAATTGTAGTCCCTTATTTTAATCAATCCATTAAATAATTGACATTTTCAGAACACCGCAATAAACATTTCATCTAAACTTAAAGGGATTCAGCTTGTGTGTTGTCACAAACAAATGCAGTCACGCAATCATCAAGTTGGAAGTGGTCTGATCAAAATCGAACCATATTCCTAACTTTGAAATTTTTTATTAGACAAAAATTAAAAAATTTCGTGACATTTAAATAAGATCAGACGGTTCTGAGATGTTAAATGTATGTGACTCTAGCCATCCCAATCATAATCCAAATTCAATTTATACACTTTGAAGAGTGAACTGTCTCTTCTGTATATGTAACATTTAGAAAATTTAAAAATGATATAAATACGACTTACACTTAAACTCTAATTTTTCTCTTGCTCTCAAATGTTTATTCTTTCCAATTTCACATCTCTATTAAAACTTTAAAACATTAAAAGTATATATCGGCTTTTTAGCTTTTTATATATTTAATATTTAGGCAATTAATTCCTAATTCTTACTTTGGATGAGAAGTGAAAGAGAAAAAAGGTTGAACTATTGGAGGTTACTGTTTTAGGACTATTCCCATGTAGGCAGCGTTAGTTCATGTGTTTGAATGTGGGGCGTGACAATTTGAGAAGTGGAAACTGCGTACATATATGTTGCACATGTTCTGAAACAAATGAAAGAAAGTACTAGCTTTATGATTTAAAAATAAAAATAAAAATAAAATAATTTTTGTTCCCGATCACTCACCACCACAAGAACAGAATCTCATATAAATGATGATGAGCCTTTTGACTAATGTTTACATTTCCTTACATGCACTTTAATGGTTGGTGTTGGTAGAGAAATATAAAGTATTCCATTTCATCTCAAAACAAAACACTAGAGCTTAAAACAAGGGGCCCAATATGTTCTCATTTATGGGATGATCGAAACTCAACTTATATATACATTTATATTTGTTATGACAAAAAAAACTTAAATTAATCTTTAAACTACCAAAAAATTCGAAACACATGGGATTTATTATTTTAAAAATATTTGAAAATTACAATTTACTGTAAAAATAATATCTAAATTTTATAACGATAGAAGAGACTTAATAATTGAAATTTTAATGATTAAAAAATTAATCTATATTTTTTATTGAATTAAAAATTAAGAGGGTAATTTCCTACATGAGAGATTTACTCGATTAAAATTTATGAAACCCCTTTTGACAAACAGAAACAAAGAAAAGTTCTGTTACATAGTAAGAGGAATGGTGAAAATCATATACATATATTTATTTAAAATGTAAGCAATAAGTAATTAATGAAGTGAAGAAATTTCTGTAATACAAAC
The DNA here is from genome assembly GCF_000331145.2 of Cicer arietinum. Lineage (NCBI taxonomy): Eukaryota > Viridiplantae > Streptophyta > Magnoliopsida > Fabales > Fabaceae > Cicer > Cicer arietinum. The sequence goes on from NC_021166.2 coordinate 3,191,668, forward strand.
AGCTACAGAACCTTTTTTTTTCTCTAACCACCAAGCAAAATGAAAAAAAAAAAAAAAGTGTCTAAAGAGGTCTGTGTCGCTTGTGAGTGGCTTTACCGTCTGATTTAACAGCACCGCTTGAATCTCCCTCAGAAGAAACATCAATGGATTTGGCGAAGGAAGTTGAAAGATCTGCATAAAGTTCAGCCACTCTTCTTATGTTGTTGTTAAGCTCCCTAATAAGACCAACATTCCTACTGAGGTTGTCAGGGATCCTAGACTCATGATTCTGGTTTATCTCATTGATCAGTACTCGGTTTTGATCCAATATGTTTTGGACTTGAACAAAGCTTTTTTGAAATGTTTGGAGGATTTTGCCATCAATATGAGTACCATTGTGAAGGGTGGAGTATGTGTCATCCTCCATTTGGGGGGTGTGGAGAGTAAAAAGCTTAATCAAGGTAAAATCTGTCCTGCATCATGTTGAAATAAGATGAGAAGAAAGATGTAAAATATTGAAAATGTTTTGAAAAATATTATTTTTGAAATTGATCTATAGTAATCATATCATCCATCATATTTGTAGGTACCTGCACTAACCAAACAGAGAGACAAAACATAAGTAGTTTGGAATTGTTTAAGACTCTGGGCAGATGAGACAAGTTCTGAGGTATAAATGATGACCATCATCAGTTCTTTTTTTAGAGGAATCAGATTATAAGCTATTATTATTATTATTATTATTATTATTATTATTATTATTATTATTATTATTATTATTGATTTGTATCTTAGAGTTTTATGGAGTATAATACTCAATAACCCAATTATTTGAAAATATTTTTTTTTAGATAAAGAGGGCCCAAAGACCCAAAGCCAAAATTAATAGTATTTGAAGCCATGTACTTTTTTTATATCATTATTTTTAAATTCACGATTAATTTTACTTTATGGGTACCTGTATCAACTTTTCTCATAAATACTTAAAGAATTATACTGCTTGGTGATATTATTATTATTTTCTTTGTTCTAAGATGATAGATGTATAATAAATAAAAGTGAGTAATAATTTTATAAAATTATTTTTATCAAGTACAATTGTGTTCATAATTATCATAAATGCAAAATAAAATATATTAGTTTGTGAGTGATATAATTAGTATTAATCAGAGAGTACACAAAGAAAACAAAATAACTAGGCTTAATTCTAGTTTTTGTCCCTCTATTTTAGCTGAATCGTGAAAGTAGTCCTCCTATTTTATTTTTCTCCAGTTTTGATCCTTCAAACATAATTTTAGTTCAAAACATGATTAAATTTCATTTTTTTTTTTTTTTTGCATTTATTTAAGTCACGTCATGCTTCAAGATCTCATTTGCAACAATTGTACCTAAAATTTATTATCATAAATGGTGTAGTACGGTTTTAAAAAAATAAAATTTCACCAAATTTTGGACTAAAATTTTGTTTGGGGACTAAAACTGGGGAGAAACAAAATGGAAAGATTACTTTCGCAATTCAGCCAAACTAGAAGGACCAAAAATGCAATTAAGCCAGATAACTAATAGTATATTGAAAATGAAAATGATCATTCAATTTAAGATAATATTTTTTATAAATAAAATCACTCATCATTAGAAAGATGAAATATTATTTTAATTGAGCTAAATTATAAAGTTGATGATGATCTTAGTAGATGGTACATAATGGTTCTATATCGTTTTGACAAAACTTCATAAATAAAATATATGAGATAAGTTTTGATACATATATTTATAAGATTGACCCCATATGTTTAAAGGCAAACAAAATGTCATAATAATGTATTTTTAAATAAAAATAACACAAATCTTATAAATAAATAAAAAATAAAATCAAGTTTTTGTGCATTCAAGATCGAATTTGGGTTAAGACAAAAAAAAATAGATCTCTTAACTCGATCAATTGAATTAGATCAACATCTATAACTAATCTATTTTATTATACATATGTAACTACATTGAATTATTTTTTACTTTTTTTACCCTCAATTTTTAATACACATAGTTTTAACTTAAATTGTTTGTACATTGGTTAGTTCGGACCCTATATACTCTGTTAATGTTTTAACAAAATTAACATTGAAAAATTAATATTTCAAACATGAGATAATCATGAACTTTTATTTCCAACACTTTAATATTCTCTTTATCTTATAATGAATATAATTTAAATTTTTTGTATATGTATTAAAATATATAATAATTAAACAAAAAGATAATTTATTTTATCAAATTATACATCATAACTATTGATAAATTTTTTTACTTTTATTAATATAAAATATAATAATATTTTATAAATTATCGTGTATATAATAATTATTAAGTAATAGTATAAAAATAATAAAAATTATATTAAAATTTGAAAATAATTTTTTTTCTTCCTAAAGTCACAATGAGACAGAGAGAGTAGTGTTTTGAGCTATTTTCAAAAGTGATACTACTGCACCAACTAACTTGGCTTTTATTGATTGTATTTTTTTAATCATGAGATGGTAAAAAGTGGATCTCATTTCCATAAAAGGAACCTTTTTTATTGTACTCATCGAATACCTAGCTAAAGCACAGAGTTTCAAACAAGAATCTCATAAAGAGAAAAAAAAATGACAATGATACACAGACTGCGAAGGTACTACTATCACTGCACAGACAAAATCATTAACCCTTTTCAGACAAAATTACCAAAAACAAAAATAAGAGGTTTTTTTTTTCCTTGGTCAAAAAAATAAGAGAGGAAGTAAAAACAGTCCAAATGTTCCATACATTGTTCAAATCCCACGAACACGCTCACATTGATTGAAGAACACCAAAAACTCATTTAATATTCTGGTGGTTGGATTAAATCAAAAATTAAAATGTTCCGACTTCGAACTAAGCTTGGACAACTTGAAATGGAACAGTGCATTTGAATCATTGAAACTTCAACATATATTTTTTATTAAATTACGCGGACACACTATAATTCTACAAAATTCATTGGAAATCTAAATATATACAAATTCAATAAAAAAGAACATAAACTTATTGAAGAAAAAATAATAGAATCTATTATTGTTGACTCAAAACCCACTAAATTGCAATTACAAATATGACCTAATTGCTAGGATTATTTTATTGAGCGAGAAGGAGGAAGAATAAAACAAACTGAAAATATTTTTTTTTTATAAAACCAATGTGATTGAATAAAGGGAGGGAACTGAAAATAAAAACACACACTAGAGAACAAAATTCTCATTTTATTATCAAGTTATATGAAGTGAGTATATTTTTGCAAACATTATTTAAAAAAATAAATTAAATGGGAAGTACAAGTATGAATGAAAAATCGTACCTTGAAAATCTGAAACATTTAGTAGTACTACAACATGAGAAGAGACATAGATTGGAAAGAAAGGGGATGGTGAGAAGAGGAGCAGCGAGTAATAAAGATCGGCGATTGAGTCGAATCTGCGGAGCAAACGGTCTATCCTGTGAATTCAGAGAGAGAGAATATGTAGATTTGACACTCCCTCTTGGACATTTTTTTATATATAGAATCTTAGTTTTTAGAGTTTTTAATGTATATATTTATTTTTTATTATTTTTTTCTTTAAATACTTTACTCCTAAATTAAATTCTCTAAATGTCCTATTTTTTTATTTTAAAAAGAAGTCGTTTTTTTGGGGGAAAGCGATCTTCACAGAATTTTTTTTTTATTTCATTAGGAAGTCGTTTTCAGGGGAAGCGACCTCCAACTGCATAACAATAATTTATTATCACATTTATTTAACATTATATTTAGTTGGAGGTTGCTTTCTCGAAATTGAGACAAAAAAGTAGGGCATTCAAAGAATTTAACTTGGGAGTGAGGTATTTAAGGAAAAAAATAATAAAAAAGGATATATACATAAAAAAACTCTAGTTTTTAAATATAAAAATTAAAAACTTCCATAATAATAATTCTTCCGTTTAAAATAATCGATTTTCTTTTAAAAAAATAAGTTTAAAAATAAATAATTTTTTAAAATTTTTAATGTAATTTTTTCACTTGTTATATTTAATAGATATTTTTTGTATCATGTTTAATATACTATGTTTCATCGTACATTTATGTCATTAATAATATATTAAAGTATTATTCTATATTATCTCTCATATTTAATTTCTTAATTCATGTAAAATGATAAAATAATTCAATTAGAATCATTATGATGAAGTATTATATATTAATTTTATTAATAAATTGTATTATTTTTTAATTTATTTATCGGGGGATAAAATTAATTAATTTTCTCAGTTTAGTATATATTGATAATTACATAAAAAAAAATATTTACTATAAGTAAGCATATTTTGAAAGAAAAAAATTAATAATTTTTTTACTAAAAATAGCTGCTGATATTAAAAAAAAAATATCATTACAAAAAAATATCATATATCACTTTGTATTTATGATAATAAAAAATACACTAATAAATAACAAAAATAATTTAATAAAATTATTATTCTCCTTTTTTTATTTATATTAATCATATCATAATACATAATACATGTAAAATAAACAAAACTGATATTAACTGAGCGATAAATGCAGCACAAATTTTGATTAGGATTTAAAATTAAAATATATTATAGTTGGAGACATTTTGAACGTTAACCAAATCACACTCTGTGTAGTAAAAATAATCACAATGCGTTTAAGCAAAATTTCAACTATTAACTTACAAATTTGTGTCTTAATCTTTAATACTATAAGTCCCATAAGTTCAACTCATATAATATAATAGTTGTAAGTATATTTGATATAAAGTAAAATTATTGAAACATAAAATTTAATATGAAATAAAATACAGATATAATATTTTAATATTTTATAAATAATAAAATATAAGTTTTATAGTATATTTTATATAATATTGTATTTATGTATCATTTTGTATTAAATTTTATATTCTAATAATATTATCTTTGATATATTTGCTAGACGTGTATTTAAAATATCTTTATATATATTATAGAGGTTGATTTAAAACTTTTCTTAAGTCAATCAATCACGAATTATTTTAGGTATAAATTTTAAATTAATTATAATTAAAATCAAATTATATTTTTAATGAATTTATTAGTATGATTTATTGACATTTTAAAAATCCTTAAACATATAGTTTTAATCAAATAAATCCTTTAGATTATTATTATTTATAATTTATTAATTAAGAAATATAAATATATTTATAATCACATAATATTAATGTTCATTTAAAAAATCATTATTTTTTAACTAATTAAGTATTCAATAATTATTTTAACTAAAAGCAAAATAAATAAAGTATAGATATATAAGAAAGATAAATTTATATAAAAAGTATCAAATAAGATTAAATTTCCAAAAATATAAAATAAACAAAAACCATTAATATTATGTATCGTCATTTAATTAAATTTGAATGAAAAGTTAAAAACGCAAGTGGTTTAGATTAAAAAAAGAAAGTAACCAGTAAGTTAATGAGTTTTTCACGATGTAAAATATGAGTATATTAGTATTATGTTCTTTTATGTTTTTGCTTGGGTTTAGTTTATGCCCCGAAATATTTATATCCTTTTATCTTTTCATAACATTTTATGTCTGTTGTTTGTGGATTTTGCTTAATCATGTCAACTTGGTTGGAAAAGATGACTTTGTCTAATTCATTATGCGTAGTCTTATTAAAAAAAAGTTGTGGGTGAGATCAAAATCTCTCCCTCTGTATGTAAGAGTGTTTAGATTGAATGACACATGTATCTACTAATATAATCAGTGTTTTAGGTTCAAATCTCTCCTTTTTCTTTTTTCTTTAGTTTAAGCAATTAAGCAACAACTTTTAAACATTTAGTGAAATTTTTTTGTTCTTTATATCTCACAACACCCAATAGAGTAGTATTGATGATTGTAAAAGGAGATACACGATTTATTTTTTTAAAAAAGAAAGGCTCTCATTTAAATATAAGTGTGTAATACTAGACCTCAAAAACCTTTGTAACATGTGAATGTTTACTATAAATTTCTTTTATATAACGTGATTTATTTGAAGTACGTGAGATACTAAAAATAAATACCAGATATTTGAATTCATAATTAATTATGTATTAGAAATTTAATCTATTTCGTTAAATTCAACCACGTTGATAAATATGATATTTTTATCTTGGAGATATTTAATATAATTTTTTATTTATTTAAAAATATTTTCTTAATACCACATTCTGAAAAAAGTTTTGACATTAGGAAAAGTGTCTCACAACATACTCTAAGGGCTTTAAATTTTGGTTTTTCATTTTTTTAAATTTATTTTGAAAATAGAATATATGACTAATATGGCATTAAATTAGTTTTCATTTATTTTGAAAATATTTTTTCTGTAAAAGTTAAAACAATAAATATAGTTTTCCTTAAAATATTGGTTGTTTTAGAAAATTCAAATAATATACCAATTTAATTTTTATACACCGTCCCAATAATTTTTGTTTTTAATTAAATCATATATTTTGTCAGTGTAAAAAGTGTTTAAACTATTAATCAATTATAATTTTTTTATCATTAAATATGTTTGACTTTTGTTATAACTATTCATAAAGTTATGCATATGAATGAGTGTGACATATTAAAAATATAAAACTATTTATATTGTTGGTAAACTTATATCATTTTACGTTTTTAAGTTAATTTAATTTAGCGGTCAATGAGTGTTGATTCAATTAATAAGTAGTTAACTCACATCTACAAGATTGAGAGTTCAACTTCCACTATTGATATGTAAGTACATTTGTCAACGTTAACTTAAGACATTTCTTGACTCTAAAAGAATTTTCGAAAAATTTATTTTAGCAAGTTGTATTATCTCATTAAATCTTTCGTAGACACACATTTTAAACTATTTTCTTTTTCTTTTTTACTTTAAAAATTCTATTTTACTAATTAGTCTACTTACTATTTGCACCTAATTCTAAATGGTTTTCTCTGTTAAATTTGTGGAGCTATGGTACAAATAAAATGGGCCTAATGTTCTCTTAATGCAATTTGCTTACAATTCAAGCGAGCAGGAAGTTAGTTTCTTTCTGTTATGTCAGTTATAACTAATTTCTTCTCAATTTATTGGCTTATAAATATAAAAGCTCAATACTCAATACTAAATGAGAGGAAACACAATAGAGAGGAAGACAGTTGAGTGAAAGAAAAGATAAAGAAAGTTCCTGAATTCATCATTCAATCATTGATAAATAAAATTTGTAATTCATTATCATATAGTGATCTTTAAAGTTAAAATCAATCATTCAGATGTAAGAGTTTATTTTTGAATTAAATTATTAATTTGTGTGTTTAAAATTTATAATTTATGTTTTACAAAATCTACAAGTTTTCAATTTTCTCGATCTATTCAATTTTCAATTTATGAATAATTCAACATTCTTGAATTACAATAAAATCATATTAGTTAATCCATTACACACATTCAATTATCTACTTAAATTACTATACTTATTTTTAAATACACTTCAATATACATAGTTACAATATCTATGGTCACTAAAAAATTAAATAATTACTTAATTATTGTGAACACTATCAATCTATTTAATTATTTTAGAATATATTTGGAGATGCTACATCATACGTTGATTTTGTTTAACCAATATTTATTTATTATAAAAGGAAAGAGTATTAAAAGAAGGGGAGTAGTATTAAATTTGGGAGAGTTGTTTTGTGGTGAAACATAGAGCCACCTAGAGAAAGGAAAGATCAAAGATGGTGTCAATAATCGAGCATGTGGTGTTGTTCAAGGTGAAAGAAGACGCTACACAATCAGAAATTGATTCCATGGTAGAACGAATTAATTCTCTTGTCACCCTCGAAAAGCCACAACCACTTCACCTCACAATGGGTCCAATATTAGTAAGTAGTATTCGATCCTCATCTCTTTCACCTTTGAATTTCACTCACATACTCCATATCCGATTCAGATCCAAGGAAGACCTCCATGCCTTTGCGGTGCACCCTACACACGTGGCAGCCATCAAAGCCAACGCGCCTTTAGTTGTTGATATCATGGCCCTTGATTGGGTCAGTGAGGTTCAAGCTGATCAGTTGGTTCTGCCACCTGGATCTGCTTTGAGAGTCGCGTTCTTTAAGTTGAAGGAGGGTTTGGGTGAACAAGTTAAAGATGAGGTTTTGAAGGGTATAAGTGGAATTCGACATGAGAAGGTTGTTCAGTTTACTTTTGGGGAAAATTTCTCTGTTGGTAGAGACAAAGGATTTTCCTTTGCTTCGGCTGCGGTTTTTGCGGGTTTAAGTGAATTGCAGGAAGCTGATTCGGATGAGGAATTTGGGAACTATTACATGACTGATAAGATTAAGGAGAATCTGGATACAGTACTGCTCCTTGATTATCTGTCACATAGGCAAACAACGTCTTGAACACCGACTTACGATTATAAATAACTTTTGTTTCAAACTGCATCCAATCCTCAAGAGATGGTTCTTCTTGTTTTTATTTTTATTTTTATTTTTATTTTTTAATATATAATTGAATATGGTCTTCTTTACTAGCTAGATTTAATTTACGCATTGTGATGTCATGTTAGGTGCGATGCATCTAACATATATTTATTTATAAACTACATGTTTTATTAGACAACATGCTTATATATACATATACTTAAATATCCTTTTCTTTTAATTAATGTGATCTAAAATACTATATGGGCGAAACATAAATTCAAAATTTTCATTTATTAAAACTCATTTTCTTCTCGAGTTAAATCAAATATAATATTTTAAATAATCAATTAATTTATTTAAGTAGTTACTAAGCTTCAATCATTGACGATTTACTTTAAAAAATATACATTTAAATTATAAATAAAATTATTTATACTAAATCTTACTTCTGAATTTCAGATTACTAAAACATTTTTTCCATTAACTGTGAACCAAATGACAAAGAGTACTTTACTTTGAGTTGTTTTATTCTTTTCATGGATTGCACAACTTTTCCTTAAATCTCTCTCTCACTTAACCTCTTTGGCTCTCTCTCTCTCACTTAAGCTTGATGGTATGCACTTTTTTCAAGAGATGATACATACGCTTTTAAGTTTAGGAGGAGTTTACTATACACAATTTAAATTTTGTTTAACACTATATCTATGATTGAAAATTAGTTATAGTGGCAGAATGGATGAGCATATCAATCAGGCATAAGGGAGACATCCATTGTCGTTGGTCGAAGTATGACGATCAAAGCGAATTTCAAAAACTCGAAATAAGAGAAGTATGCAAAACATGACATTGCGACGTCGGCACAAGATACAAAATGGCGGACAAATAAAATAATATATATTTGAGAATAATGATTGTGGCGGAGGTGCCAAAATAGATTTGTGGCAACGATAATCAATCATTTGTTATCAATACACAATTATTTAGTTGGTTAGCTTATATCAATTTAGATTATTATTATTGTTGTCGTCGTCGTTGTTGTTACCTTAACTTTTTTTTTTTATCTTTCCAATTTGATTTTTTAGCCTATGTTTTAGTTTATGATGAAATTGGCAAAAGCACAATTACTAATCGTAATTTGGTCAATCCCAAAGTTAAACCAAATATGTATGCTTGAATAGAAGAGTAAAGTGACTAAAACTAATTACTATCAGATGGGATTTTGAGAAAGCTTACGGTCGACTCAAATGAAACTTTATGAAAGATACACTTGTCAACGTTAGACTGTTTGAAAATTTTGTGGGCCTTGCTTGACAATGTATTACTACTTCAAAAATGTAAGTTTTGTAGAACGGGGAAGACTTGGAGGAATTTATCCGTCGAGGGCTATTTGTAAAGGAGATCTCATGACCCCTTATATGTTCGTTCTTTGTTTGAAAAGACTCTTCCACCTGCTCAATGTGGTGGTGGATCAAAAGACTTGGAAACCTCTTCAACTTGCAAAGGGATGCGCTAATCTTACACATTTAATTCTTGATGATATTGTTTTATTTTCGGAAGCTAATCCTAATAAAAAAGCATACCATTATGTATATTATTGATATATTTTGTATGTCTTCGGGTCAAAAGTGAGCAAGGAGAAAATAATAATTTATTTCTAAACAAATGTCACTCGTAATATGAAGTAACAAATTTGTAAGATTTCTTAATTTCAAATGACTGACGATATTAGAAAGGACTTGAGAGTTCCCCTCTTTCATATTAAACTCAATAGACATTTTTTTCCAGTTTATTTTGGATAAAGTTGACCAACGTCTTACTGGGTGGAAGGTGCCAAATCTATCTTTTGCAGGAAAATTCATGTTATCGAAATCGATTATCCAAGCTCTGTCGAGTTATGTAATGCAATTTGTTCATCTTTCTAGATCAAATTGTGATCTAGTGGATAAGAAGTGTAGAAACTTATTGTGGGGACATTCCAAAAATAATAGGAAAATTCGTCTAATTTATTGGGAAGAGGTGTGAGTTCCCAAATACTTTGGTGCCTTGGGTTTGCAATGGCGCGAGACATCAATAGTATATTTGTGGTCAAGGATGGATTGGATATTCACTCGAATCCTGAAACTATTTTGGACAAAGCCATCCGAAATAAGTATAGATGTGGTTTGACTAATATTCCCAAGGTTTTAATGGCTAAGTCAAGCTAAAATTTATAGATAGGGTTATTTGCTAATTGAGATGTTCTGATGGTTAATCTTATTAAAAGGATTAATAATAAAGTTGATACTAACTGTTGGACATAGACTTGGATTCCTTTGGTGGGTCGCATTGTGGGTACCATAGAGTGTTGGATTCTAGATATTAAGATATGGAAAAATATAGAGAACTTTGTTAATGAATGGTATGTGGAAGTTACAATCTATTATTTACTTGGTTCCATTTGAGGTCTTTGAACGCAATCGCGATATGCCCACACCTCATTTTTCTACGAATGATGATTTGGTTATTTGGACTCGGGATCTAGACAAATCATTTTATTCTAGAAGAGCCTATTACTTGATAAAAGACTTGAATAATAAAATGGTGAAAGATAAGCTTCAGTGGATTTGAAAGTGGTCGAGTTCTGAATGTTTGATGGAGTTTATGTGGAAAGTTTCTCATTTTTGTTTGCTCACAAACCTTTGACGAATTTGTCATCATATACTAGTAGTGATCGGTGTCCAATTTGTGGTAACGTCAGCGAGTCAATCCTTCATATTTTGCATTATTGTCAATTTGCTTGCATATCTGCCACTATGTGTTTCATGTTAATACAACTAATGAGATTTTCTTACTTCATATCTAAATAAATGACTCTTGAATAACTTGAAGAGTGTTTCTATGGACAATGGTCTTATTTGGAGTATCTTATTTGTTTTAGTGATGGATAGTGTATAAAAGATTCAAAACTATATGATATTCTCCGATATCACTAAAATCGCATCTGACATAGCCACCAAAGTCATATACCAAAACGATATCATATTCTCAAATATATACGTCACATGTTTATCCACCATTAAAATAATTTATTGGAGTTATAGTTTGTTTCAAAATAATACAACCAGGTCATTTCCTTCATTTTCATGAGGTGATGGTTTGCTATCATCATTTGCAGAGGCCCAAAATGATTCGTAAAATATTATTAATTACTCTGAGTCATTAAGCCCATATTTTATACGCGGCACCGCTTCTATGTACAACTTTTTTCTTTTAGCAAAAGCAAATTAAAGCCATTTTGTTAAAAATAATATACTAGTTAATACTCCTTCTATATTTTTTATAAAAGAAAATTTAATAAATAAAAATTAATATATCTAATTTACATAATATCAATTTTTGTTAATGTAAATACTTTTAATAAATGATCAGAGAGAATATTACAGTGAGAATTGATAACAACTTACTCTGTAAATCATTCTTCCTAATACACTATCTCTAATATATTGGATGAAAATTAAATAGATCTCACTAATTCAAGCAGATTTTTAAAAAAAAAATGGTGGAACTCATACATTTCAACTGATAAAACACTATATATTAGATAAACAATGTAGAGGAGTATGTTGTTAGTATTATTTGTGTTGGAGCATAGGAAAAATATGAGAGCTTGTTAAACATGTGGCCACCATAACAAGTGGGTAACGAAATTTCCAGAAAAAATATACATTTTCTTTTTTGAGATTGCCAGAAAGAAAACTTACAAATTGTGGTAATTTGAAAAATAAAAAAAAACAGGGATGTGTATAAGCAAAAAAAGGGTGCAAAAAGCATCCCCATTCACATTTTCCTTTTGGTCCAGCCCAGTTCAGCCCATATATATTTTATGGACCTGGCTCCATTTTTAAGACAACAACAACTTGCAAATTAATTTATTAACTAATTGAATAAAATAAAAAAATAAAAACCCAGAAATACGATCGAAGAGTGAAGTGATTCACTGGTATCCAATCCTCACTAAACGATGCTGTGTTTGAGAACTCACATATCATTTTCATTTCGTCCCTCTTCATTTCGTGTCCCTTGTTCATCTCCAAAACAGCTCTCACTTCAGGTTCGATCCTGGCCGTCTAGATCTTCAATCAAGACAATGTCAACTCAATCCCAAACCGTTGAACACATCGTGCTCTTCAAGGTAAAAGAAGACACCGAACCCTCAAAAGTAACTGCCATGGTAAACGGACTAAGCTCCCTTATTTCATTAGATCAAGTCCTCCACCTTACCGTAGGCCCTCTCCTACGCAATCGCTCCACCTCATTAACCTTCACTCACATGCTCCATAGTCGCTACAAGTCCAAAGAAGATCTCGAAGCTTATGCCGCACACCCTAGCCACGTCAGCGTCGTTAAAGGAAACGTCCTTCCAATCGTAGATGACATCATGGCCGTTGATTGGATCGCTGAGGATCTTAATGCTGACGTCGTTCCGAAACAGGGTTCGGCGATTCGCGTCACGTTTTTGAAATTGAAGGAGAATGCGGTTAGCGACCAAGTGTTGGAGGTTATAAAAGGAATTCCGGAAAAATTTGAACAGATTAATCAACTCAGTTGTGGGGAGAATTTCTCGCCGGCGAGAGCTAAGGGTTATTCGATTGCTTCGTTAGCGGTTTTTCCGGGAGTTAGCGAGTTGGAAGCGGTTGATTCGAATCAGGAGTTGGTGAATTATCAGAAGGATAAGGTTAGGGATCGTCTTGATAGTGTGCTTGTGGTTGATTATGTGGTGCCGGCGGTGGCTTCTCAATCTGCAAGCCTTTTATGATGAGGTTATTTCTTTTCAATCAAAGTTTTTGAAATTTGACTTGTTATTATTAGATTTAATAAATCTTCTCTGCTATGTTATGATGCAATGTGGAACAATAATAAGGTTTGATGCTTTCACTGCAGTGTACTGTTGTCTCTCAATTTTAAACTCTTCTAGATGCAGTTTCATGGTAAATGTTTGTAGCTAGGGTGTTCACTCGATGAATCCGATCATCCAATGTAATCTGAAGTGTTTGATTTGGGATTTTTGTTATAGTTTGGGTCTAATTTAAACCAACACAGTCAGAATTGGGAACCAAGGTGGTTTGGGTTGAAGTAAGAGGTGTTAAGCATGACTCATAGATACTATTAAATTGGTAGGATCAACGAGCTAGGTTGGTTCGGGTTTGACAGATATTTTGTTTTTGTTTTTTTTAGCACTGAATCGATAAATTTTAATTGGAACTAGTGATGGGGTGTGCACCTCTGTTTGTAGCTAGGGAGTTTGTTTCACAGTTGAAAATTCCACTCTCATGAATAACTTTTATGATAAATAATAGCAGGAATTTGATTTCTGGATATTTTATAAAACTTGTGTTGGGTTAATAATAATCATCATATGCCTAGGAATTATTTGTAAGAATGAGAATATTGGTAGTTATCATGAATTGTTTATTTTCCAAAGAATAAATTTATGGGTTAGTGGACAGTTTTTTTGTTTCCGACAATAGTTTATTGTTTGGGAATTAATTTTCTAACTTTCAAACAAACATAGATATTTGTAACCACGATGTTCTTGGAAATTATTTTTTTAATCATGAAACAAACACCAAAATGTTATAATTTTTTGAGCCTACTCAAATACTCTCATCCACGTTGTACCTATTTCTCATGTATGGAGAGAGAATTTTTGGTAGATTTCACGTTTTTTTCTCAAATACTCTCACATTTCTCGTCTATTAAACATGATATGTTCTTTCTCTCTCCCCAATCTTTTTCTCCCCTAAACTCTCTCTCTCTCCAACTTCTCTTAAAACAAACACATCCTTAGAGAAGAAGTCACAAAAGTTATGACTGCATTTCAAAAGTCGTGGTTGTGGTTGCTCCTCCATTAAATTGTAAACCATGTTCACCAAACAAACAAAGTTTGGTTCCCAGTTAGCTTCTCCTCCCCCTCCATATGTGTTATTCGAAAATTGTCTCTCAAATGCGATGAACCTTCTTAACGAACACTTTGTATTGGTTATTTTTCACTGGTTCCTTCACTTTCTCTGAATCTCTGTCAAATAGGTTGGATCTGAATAGGAGTATGCCTCTCGAAACTTCATAAAAAAAAGACAATATCTCCCCTATCTGTTTCTCTTTGCGAACTAGGTTCCACATTTTAGCTTTCAACAAAGCCGTTTTAATATTTTTTGAGGTCATGTTCGAAAAAAAATCAGATTCCTAAAATCACAAAATCATAACATTAAGATCCAAGATTCTAACATTTGATGGTAGGTGGTGGCATTTGAAGCCATTGTCACATATTTAGTGGTGAAAAATTTGTTATTTGATTATTTATTTAAGATATAAGGTGAAATATAAAATTTTAAGGTGTTCAATGTACAAAATTAAGGATATTATAATTTTTCAAAAGTTAGACTATATTATAAAAGAAAAATTGGAACCCTTCCTAGTTGAAGATATGTGCCAATGTTCTAGTTGCACAAGTTGATCGACGATACTAACTTCTAATTTCAGTATGTCGTCACAATCATGAATCAACTGGAGGATGACACATGGTGGGGAGAGTAGAGTCTTAACCACTGGAGAGGAGTCTAACTGTCTAAGGTTTGTTGATGAGAAGCAAATAGGGGTGATGTTCATGAATTGTGAACTTTTAAAAAATTTATAAGCTTTATTTGCAATTTTTTCTTTAAAAAACTTAGCCGCGTAACTTTCATACATTAAATGTAAAAAAATGTGAAATTGTAGTTTCGAAGTACGCCATAATATATAAATGTTCATACAATCTTTTACTATCTTAGCTCCAATTACGAGCTACTCTATTTGCAATTTTAATATATACTATTAACAAAAACGGATAATGTATTTAAAATATTTTATTTATCTCACAATAAGTGACTCATTTAATTAATTCATATAGATTAAGAAAATATATAAATAAAAGAGAGAATAACATTTTTACTAAATTATTTTTATCTCACCACTATTGTTAGAGTAGAGTGAAAGATAATGCAACAAAATTGATGCATGTAATATTAATTAGAGTGTACAGTTGAAAAAAGTAATTAACGTTATATTAAAAATTGAAATTCTCATTTAATTTGGAATATTTTTTTTTTTGCAAATAAATTACTCTAGAATCATGATTAAATTAAAAATAAATATAAATATTTTAAAAAAAATTGAAAACTTGAAATAATAGTACGAAAAATTATGATATAATTACATGGGTATATTCAGAAAAATAAACTAAATGTGACTGTTACCACAATGAATGCTAAAAACGTTATCCTAAAATAAATGTAATCATTTTCAATTTATTATATATTATTAATTATTTTTTTAATTATATCATCTAACTAATAAGATGCATATAACTCGAAATTATTAAATTCTACTTTTGTATTTATGTTTATGATGAACACCAATACTTATAGAATCAATTCAACAACTTTGAACGTTTAAAGAGACCTTTAAAATGAGACTTTTTTTGGAACAAACACGAGACTATTTTTGAATAATAACATAAAAAATAATAGTTTTTTTTCTCTCACTATCTAATATCTATGTTTTCAAATGCCTTCAATTAACATGTCCAACTTGACCATTTCAAGCCTGTTTTTATTGTTAAAAATTCAAAAATAAATTTTTAAATTGATTGATCTAAAAAATAGTGGAGGTGAGAGAAAAAACTATCTCTAAAACGTAAATAAATAAATTCAAACTTATTTGGAAGTAACACTTGGTAAAACTTATCAAGTATCATTTTTGTTGCACTTTATTTATAATTGTTTTTAATATATACTCATTCTAATAAATATAAATTAAAATCAAAATATATTTAATTTAAATTTTAAATCAAATGTCGATAGACTTTTGTTATGACCAAATCTTTTTAGGAAATATATGAAGTGGGTTGAAAAAAAAAAAAACAATAGAATATTAAATGGTAAGAGAAGAGACGATAAAGGTTGATGAAAAGAATTTGGGTGTTGGAAATTGGAAGAAAGGGGTAGGGTGTGGCTATAGGCTAAGTTACATGACTCATTTATTTGACTTTTAATTTCAATAATTTATTTTAATGGTTAAAAATTATTCCTTTATTGTTAGTTGTTACATAAAATTAACTTTTTTACTTGATGCATTCCATATATATTTTGCTAAGAGTATATGAAAATAAACAAACTACAACAACATTAATTAGAGTGCATTTAATGGGGCAGACAACTAAAGGTTAAACTTTCCTTTTATACTGACTCTACTCTACTTAATTAGGCGGCGGAACAGCTACATATCATGTCTAATTTAGATTAGCCGATTGAACATTTGAGATCAGTGATAAAAGAGAAAAATTGAAAGCATACTCAAGTAACTCAACTATTTTAAGCATAATATAATGCATGAACTACAGCTTTGATCACTAATGGCTGTCTTGCACGTTATTTTTCCTTCTGTTATTATTTTTATTCACTTTTTACCTATATTTTAAAAATGATACAAGTTGCTTATATACATATTACTCAAAATAAAAATAAAAATAAAAATGAGTTAAATAAAATTAGTATATTTAATTTAAAATTTAAATTAAATATATTAATTTTCTTTTATTATTTTTTCTTAAATAGTATGGTGAATTGATCCTACTTCAGATGAATTGAATCTTCTCTTAATTCAGGACATAATTAGGGTTTCTTCCACTGTCTTGTTAGGAGCTGTTGCTAGTCTTATTTTTTATTTTCGTTTTGGGCTATTTGGTTCTCTCGTGTACATAAAGAAGAACATCCACTATACTCACTAGCTACAATATGATCTTTAACTTCTACTCAATCAAAACTCGAGAAAACGAAAATTGTTTAAAAGAATTTTATCATGAGGAAAGTAACAAGTAATAAAACCTACGGCTACTTTGACAAAACTTAGTGTGTATTTTTAATTTAGCAAAAATCACGGTATAAATTGAGATGGATGAGAAACTCTAATTTATAATTCTGAATAACTAGAGAAAGATTTGGTGGTCACAATTTCAAATAAAAATTATTTAGACAAATATATATATATATATTATAAAATTTAATTATTTTTAAAATATATATATATATATATATTTAACTTTTTTTCTTCTGTTATCTAATTATTTATGTATGTCTAAATAGTGTATTTAAATGTTGTAACAACGTAACCAAACTTGAGTAGTATTTTTAAAATCCATATTTAATCATGGTTTTTTTAAGCTCAGCACAGTGAAGTGTGAGACCCGTTGGAGTCAGCCTTAATGGGCCGTGTAGCCCATTTAAACAATTCTAAGGAGCAAAACATCCAATTTTCAACCTTGGTTAATGTTAATTCATGAGTAATTCAAAAGGTGGAGAAACATAAGAAGAGACTATAATTTTACTACTTGAAAGTTGGAAGCAACCTTTCAATTTCAGAACCACATTCAAATTTCATAATGTTGGGAGGGAGGCAAGCTGTGAATTAATGGACCCTCTTCAACATAAAAAACTTAATATTGTCCCCTTCTGCTCTCCCAAAAAAAAAAAAAAAGAAAGAGTACAATGGAAATGCAACATTAATTTCTACTCCATTTATTGTTTCCCTCCTCGAGTACAATTAAGTGTCATTTTCTAAGTGCTATATATATACATCAAAATATTTTAGGTCTCTTTTCCAATGTTTTATTTTTTAGTTTATGATGTTATATCTTGGCTATCTTACAATATAACAATATAATTGTACTCTATAAGAATATGATATTTATAAATCAGTTATAAGTCACATGGAGTTAGTTAATACTGTTAGAATAACCGGGAATGCCTTGAATTCAAAAATGGTTTGGTAGAGTTCATTAAATTCACTCAAATTATCACTGCCACTTTGTTCTATTTAGTAGAGTACTACTGTAATTCTTATTCTTAATTCTTATACATGTACACTTTATTTTATTCTTATGTAAATCGGTAATTATTTAAATCTAACCCTTTCAAACGCTTAGAAAGTTATTGAATCCATTATTTTCTTAATTGAGCCACCCAATTAGGCACGTTTGGATTGGTTTTAATGATGAATGAATATATGGATAAAATAAAAGATCAGTTTAATAATTAGGCGTTAGGTGGCACTAGTGCTGCTCAAACTGAAGAAATGAGGAGACAATTTACCTCCTCCAATTTTATATTTACTCATTCGTTAAAACGGACGGTAGAGTGCAATATTTAGTAGTTTAATGTGGATAAATATTTAAAAATATATTTGAATTTTTAATCATAATCAATAGTATTATTTAAAAATATAAATTAATTATTTTTTTGTCTTTATGATTGAAACAATAACTCAAACTATAATAATTCAATAAAAATAAAGTAAAATAAATATATATTTTAAAATTCAATTCTTCTAATTGACATCGACCGCTATAAAAATGAAGGAAGTTGATAGTTTATATATTTAAAAAGTGTTATCAATCATCATTAAAATTTTAAGTGACTTTTAAACACTAATTTTTATTATTTTTCTTTAAAACTTGTCTTTATTTAAAGATATATTTAAAATAACAACTTTGGCTTATTCATGGATAAATTTGAAATAACAACTTAAATTTTATACATATTTGATAATTAATTTTAAGATTTTTAATAGTTTACAATTGTAGTACATGATCATTTACTACTTATTTATATTAAACTATAAAATAAATTAATATCTACCACAAAACTAAAAAAATACATAACCCTATTTAGTTAAGTTTAACCATTCAAATCATTTTTGATCTAATTCCATTATTGGATCAAGCTTATGTGAATGTAACTAGTAACAGTAATTGTTTCAAAAATTTAGAATAATTTAAATTTAACATCCACTTTAGTCTTTTAAAAATGACAAATGATATACCACAAACAATCTTTAAAAGAAAAAAAAATATTTTAGATTCTCTAAATTATGTTTTTAATTACTGATTATAGTCTTTATCGTGAACTTAACTGTTGCCATTTCTCAGATAATAGTGGTAATTAAGTTGTCACGGCATTTATACATGAGAGTTTATGTGGCACATGAGTTGACATATATATTGATGCTGGCAGGGACCAAATGACAACAAATGGAAACATCCTCATCATCTTAGTGTCCATCACCATCTTCTCTTCCCTTCTTCAAGAAAGCTTGCCACTTTCCACACCCTGCAATTTAGGCTTCTCGATAAATGATTGAAGATAAGGCCACAAAATCCAAACTTGGTCAATATATAATAATTATTATATTTGATTCTTAAAACAACATCTAAATAAAAATAAAATTTCTCAAGTAACAATTTAAAAAAGACTTTTTCAGAAGACTTTTTCTTTTTACTCTAAAGATTAATGTAAAAAAGTCACATGTATACAATTATAAGTTACTATAAAAAGTTGTAAAGACATTCTAAAAATTAACATAAAAGAGGGAAATAATAACGAGTTGTAACTTAATGCATGTTTAATTCTTTAACAAAAGTGTATAACTAATTATTAAATTTATTTTAAAATAAATACTAGTAACAGTGTCTAAAATAAAATATAAACTATCAAGTAAAAAAATGAAGATTAACACAAGTTAAAATATATGTCATATTAAAATATCTAGTTGGTGAAATATATGCACATTTTATTGAATAAAAAAATTAGAAAGTTTACCAAAAATGAATTACAGAAAATAAAGTATATAGTAGTACATGTAACAAGATTGTTCCGTGACAGACATGACATAAATGATCTAAAATTTATATGCAACCTAAAGGCTCCATAATACACATACAAGTACACAAGTGTATATATATAGGTATCAATATCAATTACTCTTGTGAAGTTATTTAATTCTGTCTACATCCAATCTGGAGAGTGAGGTAGGAATCCAAGAGAAAAAGATGGGAAGAAGCCCTTGTTGTTCAAAAGAGGGTTTGAATAGAGGTGCTTGGACTGCTCATGAAGACAAAATCCTCACTGAATACATTACTCTTCATGGTGAAGGAAAATGGAGAAACCTTCCCAAAAGAGCAGGTTCATTCATCATCTCTTTATTTACTTACACACTTTCATTTTCATATATTTTTGTTTTTGTTTTATTTCATGACAAAATCAAATACCATGCAGGTTTGAGAAGATGTGGAAAAAGTTGTAGACTTAGATGGTTGAATTATCTCAGACCTGATATTAAGAGAGGCAATATATCCTCAGATGAAGAAGAGCTTATCATTAGGCTTCACAAACTATTAGGAAACAGGTACATACTAATCTATTAAATTTTAATTAATTAATTAATTAATTAATGTATGCTAATTGCTCTGCCTTTAATTTAATTTATTTATGGTAGATGGTCTCTAATAGCAGGAAGACTCCCAGGGCGAACAGACAATGAAATAAAGAATTATTGGAACACAAATTTAGGAAAAAAAGTTAAAGATATCCATAAACAACACACCAACATGACTTCTTCTTCTACAAGCCACTCTGCTGCACCAAATCCTAAGATCACACAAAAACACAAGAATCTTAAGCAACAAAATTTTCCCTCATTATTACCATCTCCTCCTAAGCCAAATTCACATGTTGTCCGTACAAAAGCTACCAAGTGCTCTAAGGTAGTATTCAAGAACTCACTCCCTCAATCATCAACAATGCAAATGCAGAACAATTCTGAGGCAGAGGCAGAAACAGAGCCGTCGACACGTGTCGATGCTGCTAATGAGTTTTTATCATTTTCTGGTGAAGAAAAAGAAGTTTCTGAAGATTTGCTAGTTGATTTTAACATGGGGAATGATAATGGCTTATCTGAATTTCTTAACTCAGATTTATCAAATATGTGCAATTTTAGTTACAATGAGTTGTTGTTATCACCTTGTTCGGACCAACCTCCTATGTTATCTGATGAAATTCTCAAGAACTGGACACAATGCTGCTTTAATGATGAAACAAATGTGTCCAACAACTTTCACTCTTTCAATTCCTTTCTTGATTCGAGTGAGGAAGTACTAGGAGAATGAATCATAATTGCTAGAATAGCATTTCCTTCTTAATTCAGATACATACATTATGTACTCAATAAAATTAATAATCACTCTAGTTTTTTTTTTTTTTTTAATTAAAAATTTCATGTTACTGTTCTTTAATAATATTACATAGTTTAATAGCTCCTAATGTAACATGTATTTGGTTTAGCAGTCCACAACAAATAGTGGAAACAAAAAAATTTATATAAACAGCATGATCGTCTCAAGTATTTCATGTTAGTAGACATTGAAGTCTCATGGAGACATGTTTAACTTACCATTGTTACTGAATTTGAAACACTTTTGATAATTATGCTTTAGATTTTGATGGGATTGTTTTAAAAAGAATTAGAGTAACATATTAATTTGATTTGTGTTTGAGAATAATATTTTAAAATGTTTGATTTTATTTAAATGATGATTAATCAAATCACTTTCATATGTGAATACAAATTATGCCTGTCACATCTAAATCAATTTTATTCAACAAAAATTTAAAATTTACAAAATGAGTTTTTGAATTGTGAAATGATTTCCCAATCAT
Organism: Cicer arietinum; assembly: GCF_000331145.2. Lineage (NCBI taxonomy): Eukaryota > Viridiplantae > Streptophyta > Magnoliopsida > Fabales > Fabaceae > Cicer > Cicer arietinum. The sequence goes on from NC_021166.2 coordinate 3,213,706, forward strand.
TGACACTGGCTTTACAAATGAGTAGCATTATAAAAATTGCAGCTTTGTCTGCACATTTTATAGTGGTTTTGCGTGTAAGTACTATTTAAGTTTTATGTACCTTGATCAAAGTGGTTTGGTTCATTCTCTAATGTGTGTGTTGTAGCAACTAATAGACAAAATAGTACATACGTTCATTTACTACTCCAGAGTTTTCAGATCATTTATCCTTTTGACGTTTTAAGTGATTATACATTTCTAAAGGACATGTTATAATTCCAAAGGGAACCTTTCGAACATTGAAAATGTTTGTTGTTTAGTTTGGACACTGAAATATTCAATATAAATATAATGTATTGGACGCATTTAGTATTTTCATATTTTTCTTATATTTTTAGTAAACAGTACTTTTTATTAAAAATATATAGAATGAGTTTAATGACAATATATTTGGAAAATATGTAAAAATAAAATTACACATATATTTAATCTTATTTTACTATGTAGGTACTTTCTAATAAATTTTAGAAACTAATATAAAAAAGTAGTATCTTAGTGCAATGTAATTAGATGCTCTAGTGTTTTTCTTACAATGTATACATAATAACTATTTAGATGTATTGAAAATTAAGAACTGTATTAATTTAATTTACCTATATATATTTTTTTAGAAAAATAAACTTTAGGAAATAATATCCTCAATGGAGGAACTACTTGACTGCCCCATGCACTCGCAAACTTGATAGCTTCAAGGAGTTTTCTTGCTTCTGCCTCTACCACAATAGAAATACAATAAAACCACATGTTCACAATTGAATCATAGCACCTTTGTCATTGCTCAAACATATGTCACAACCAAACTTATTTGCTTCAAAGAACATTGATGCGTCCAAATTATATCTATGGAAGGTGTTGTCCATGCCCATCTAAATGGTTGTGCCTAGAGTTTCGAACAATTCACGTGTCTGCTTTCAATCTTTCAAAATATAATTTTTTTTTCTTTCATATATATATATATATGACATGGAAAAAAATTTATGCCATTAATTATTTTAAAAATATGTTTGGTTGATTATTTTAGGGAGACACGGTACTTTGTCATGTGGCTGTGACCTTGTGATAGCAACTAATCCCTAGCCCATGATAATGAGAAACAAATATATTCGCTTGTTTTTTTAACATTTTAACAATAAAACAAATATATAGTATATCTTTATGCTAAATATGAATGAATATTTAGTACAAAGATCGTTTCCTCCATTTGATACAACTCAATGTTAACACGGTTAAACTTCAAATCTAGCAATACAATTGCATTCTACATCTCTATTTTATTTTTATCATATTATATATCATGTAACTATCAACATAGTGTTGCACTAGATCAATCTTTTAATTATGTAATCATGAGTTTGATCATTAACTAATATACATAAAAGAACAAATATTTAATATATTAGTTTCTTAAATGAATCTCTACGGTTTTAATGATTAATTTCGACTATAGTCGAATATCAGGTAGTTTTTGTACATGTAAGATTTTTTTTCTTTTTTTGAGTCTTGTATTTGAAGGATTCCTTCCGTCTACTTGAGTTTTGAATCTTTTCTGAAAAAAATAATAAAGAGAAGACATTTTTAGCAACTTGACATGTGGGTGTAATACAAGTTAAGGTAATAAATGAAAATTTATTAAGCATAATAGAAATATATGAAACAAGTACAAACACACCGGTGGGCCTCCATTTTTAAATGCAATTTGGCAGCAATATATATAGGCCCGGTTTCTTGAATATTTTATCATCATGTAACATTTTTCTTTTTAAATAAAAAAAATAGCTTAACTTAGTTGGGGTGTGTGGGGCTGCAAGGGAATACTTAATGAATGTTCTGTATAAAGAAATTTGATGCTCCATTTTTGCCTTTAATATTTTGTTTTCCTCATGTGCATAATTCTCTTCTAATTTGGATTCATCATATTAATAATATCATGTTCATTTATATAGATAATAGGGAATTCTACATATATCAATCTATCATATCATACCCAAATTAAATTTTACAAAATATTTGGTGTACTTGTTAGTAGAGGTTGGTGATAATTCAAATTTTGCTAGATATATATTGACTTTTTTAGGCACTCGATAGGGAATGAAAGTCATGTGATAGTTCAAATAAATTGATTGTGTAGATTAGCTTGCTTGATATGAAATTACAGAGAAAGTAATTGTAACTTTTTACTTTACAGGTTCAATTCAATAGTTGCATATACAGTTGGGATCATACCAAATTAATTGATATCTTATAATCATAATAGTAGTTGCGCAGCCCCAATAGAGATAGGCATTCACAGCCGACAAAAAAAACAAACTCAATGGAACTTTATATGAAGAAGATAACTTTGCATAGCTCAAATTAGATACAATAATAATGTACCCAAAACAATGGCGCAACATTTATTAAAAGTTATTCTCTAATCTTGTCTAAGTGAAGAACATTTTTAATCTACATTTTACACATGTTAACTATTAATTTGAATGCCTATTAGATTAAAACTAATGAACATAAGACTCCTTGACAATTAATTACACATGTGTAAAAGAAATGAACACCACTCTACAAAAACCTAGCTAATGTTCATTAGTTTTTTGAGCATGTTTTATTTTGTGGTTGTATATGTAGATTTTTGGAGGTCTAGAAGGAGTGATGTTTTTCTCCATTTTGCAAAAGAAATATAGGACTCAATTATTCATATTTTGAATCTAAAAATTTAATTAAACAGAATACATGTGATCATTTCTAAAATTATACGCATTTATAAACCTAAATTTTTAGTAATGGAGCTCTCCATTTCTTTTCAAAAAAGAAGAGATCCTTACTCCATAATCATTAGCAGCAAAGCTCTAGAAAACTCTAGGACTCAACACTTTGTTAGCTAAGCCCTTGACTTTAGACCCATAGCGGTTAGTCTGTTAGTTTCTGATGCATTGTTGGTAAGACTCAATTGATACTATATACAGCTGAGAAGATTAAGATACAGTTTTCTCTCTCCCATCAAACTTATATATTGACTTGTTAGATATGGTTATAGAGGAAACCATGGATAATTTGAAAATTTTGTTCTGACAGACTGTTTATAAATTGGTTTTAAGTGCTGACTATGAAAATGTTCTGGCAAATTTTGGTTGGACTTCTGAGTATATTTGAAATTGGTTGAGTAGGCTTTGGTTGGTTGGTTGGAAGCGTGTTCTGATGCATTTAGATTGGTTTCTACATATTAGTGATTTATTTATTTGTTGAAAGATAAATGGTTTGATTTAGATTGAGTTTGGAAAACATCTGTGCATCCAATCTATATAATGTCATATGAAACACTACTAAGTAGTAACTAAAACATATCAAATGGTATAAGTGTGTTACAAGTCTCATTGTTTTACATTCTTGGGGAAAAAGAATCAGAAGAACATCTACGGAAGGGAAAACCTTCAGTGGTCCTAACTAATTCCTTAACTGCTGCACTGTTGCAATTAGTTGGGCCAATGTAGTGGCATACTGAACAGCAGTGTGTTGCCAAGAGTAATTGTCAGAGAGCCCATATTCTGCAAAATCTGCTTCTGCGAGCATGAACTGACCGGGTACTGATTTTTTAGACAGCACTTCTCGCCATATATCAATGAACTCTTCCATAATTGGCCTGGCTTTTTCAACTGAAGAAATAGGGAGATACTCAATCTGCACAAAAAATTAAGCCAAACTTGAAAACATGACTAAGTAAGCAGAATATCTACCAAACGTAACAACTATCAAGATGCCATGCATAGTAAGAGCATTGGATATTTAAATTCAGAGTGAAAATAAAACTAACAAAAGCAAAAAGTAAGCAAGCTTGTTCCATCCGTTCCTCCCCTACAAGTGCAACAAACCCTTCTTTTTCAAGGGAAGATGAAGTAACAATGGCTGAACTTTAAAAGCGACGAGATCGTTGAGACATATCTAAAATTAAAGTATGATATGAAACGTACTAGGAAAATGCTTCAATTGTTGTATATCACAATTAAACTTCCACCAAGTCTAAAGCGCAAGTTCTAATTATTAATGGCAAAGTCTATGGTGAGGTCTTGAATAAGAAGTACACAGAGATGTATTATGGTTTTACTTGTTATAGCAGGTTATAGATGCTGATTACATTTTCTATTTTGCAAATAAGTCCTTTCTGTGTATTCGGCTAAATATTGTTTATAAACTCTAGAACCCAGTTAGTGTTGTTGGTCAGAGAATTCCTCCCCATTGTCAAGTTCAATGACCCTGCCGTCGTAGTCTAGAGTCTAGCCAATGGCAAGGAAAACAACTACAAGCACATTTTTCACCAGAGTATGCTTGTGTCAAATGCATCAAAATTTTGATAGCTTTGTGATCAGTGGACATCCTTGTTGGAGTAATTTCCAAATTTGAGAAAAGAAAAACCTCAGAAAGGACCTTATGTTTTATCATTATATGTCTGAACCTCTGCTTTTTATCTAAATGCTGACGTGAGATCACAAGAAACAACACTGAATCTCTAATGATTGATGAATTACAACAGGAAACAAATACAGTAGAGAAAAACTATTATGGAAATAAAGTAATAGAGGGAACAAAGGAAGGCATTATGATTCCCCACTTCGCCCAACACTGAAAGCCTCTTCCAATAGGGGTTATCCTGCGAATCTGACTAGAGGCAAAACATACAGAAGTATTGGTACATGAGATAAGCAGCAAGAGTGATGAAGGAAAAAGGACTCATTTCTAAATATTTACATCTTTTGCTCCCAATTCTCCTTAATAAATCTTCATTATACATTATTTAATAATTATATCACACAGTAACTAATAAGCACCTCGGTTTATCACTTCGACTGCGGTACACCCTAGATAGATCCGTTATTAATACACTTTACTAGAAAGGCACAAAGTAAAAAAAGGGCCTCTTCTTCATTTGCACCATGTAACTGATGTAAGTTACCTACTATTGTAGTCACTTGTCAGTCAAACAGTGCACCGTGCACACCACAAAAGGGGCATAATGTGAATCCCAGAATTTGAAACGAAAATGTCAAGATACACTATTTCATTTTAATTCCAGTATTGAACGCCATTCAAATGAAAGCGAAAAATCTTAGCCTCAAATATATTGAAGGAAGTATTGTCAACACAAGAAAAAGCTCATCATAGTCTCGTGACATCTGAGGGGAGTTGGATGAAGAAACAGTCAAAGGAAGAAAATAAGTTGGGTTTAGCTTATAAGTAACGATTTTGAAGAACATTTTACTTACAGTCTAAGGGAGTATTCAATAGAAACATGAAATACTACTCCTCTGATTAAATGTATGATTTTTGACTTGTAATCAAAAGGGAACTAAAGATAAAAAATCCCTGTAGTTACATGCAAGAGAGTACATGACTACTCATATGCAGTGAATTGTTGAATCACAAACTCTGGACTTGATCAATCTGGCTTATCATAAAGGAAAACAAACTATCTCAATATCCTGGGGATACTTAAAAGGGGTTAAGTAGAGGACACCTTAGGAAGTTGCAGTTTATATGACAGCATGAACCTAAAAATTTAAAAGGGATTTATGTACATTCCTCACTTGCAAAGTTCGAAGCAGTAACAGACAGTCAGAAAAAATACTTAGACGTCACGCTTCTCTTCATCATAAGCATAAGCATAATAACATTAACAAGAAATAACAAACATTTATCAACAAAATAACCTAACATTAGCAAACAAAGCAAATTTAAGGGGACATAAAGACATACAAAAAAACAAAGGAACAAGAATTCAATTGTTGTTACCTCCATTAAAATGCCTCTCAGATTTTCAGCTTGATTTGGAGCAACTTTAATGATCTTCATCTGAAAGTCACCTAGTTTATACTGCACACCCTGCACCATCATCACAACAACAATTGAGAAAGAAAAAAAAACAAAAAATTGAGTAAACCACCAAATTTGTCCATATCTTTGTAAGACCTTCTCAAATAGATATATGATTTTTAATATTTCAAATACGTCCCTCAAACTCCCCGACTATGTAAAACAGCAGTCCCCAATGGATAGAAAGTGATTAAATATAGTGACCAAATAGTATATTTGACGGATGTGAGTAACATTTCACAAAGTATTTGGAATCTCATGAAACTATTAGAGGAAAATAAAAAAAGGAAAAGAGTAAAAAGACCTCAAAATTAAGAGCGACTTTAGATTTGTAGGACTGAAGTTTCTCCATGATAGTCAAAATAGAAGAATCAGCTTCAAGAACAATCTTATTACCACGAATGATGAAGTAGTATTTGTTAGGTTGATCCATGAGTGAAATCCCTAGAAAATCGCGGGGGAAATCAGCACTCAAAGATTGGTCTCGTAAATTGGGTCTGTAGAAAGTGATGGTAGCTTTCCATCTTCCATCTTTGACGCCATTCATGCTCTCAACACATTGTGATATTTCATTGAATATATGGCTGTTCACTATCACTCCTTGATTCGGTTGCCAGTGAAGAATCCTAACACCAACAAAAACAAACACGATTTCATTTTACTGTAAAACAAACACAATAAAAAATACTATATCAATGGGTTCGATTTTCGTGATACCATCTGACGGGCATCTTCGGATTTTGGTTCGGAGCCGGAGCTGGAGCCGTTGCCGGAGCAGGAAGGGAATAACGCTGCTGCTCGCAAGTTGCAACGACGAACTACTAGCCCTTGCAGACTGTCGTTTTGCTGTGATAATTTTTTATTTTTTTAAAAAGATAGTTTCTTTTTCCCTTGGAGATGGACAACAAGTATTCACGAATTTGTATGGGTTATCAACCCAATTGGGTTATTGGACCAATACAAATGAAATGATGATTAATGATTGTTTTATCAACAATTGGTTTTGTATAGTGTAACACGATCTTTTTTTTTAAAATTAATCTACTCTTTCTTCTATCATTTATGTTGAAATACTTTGTTATATTTTTTGTAAAATTAATCGTAGTGCAGATTTTATAACAGAAAAAAATTTTGCGTGACTTTATAAACTTACATTTCCTTAATAAATTTTCTGTTTTATTTAACAATTATGTTTACATCAAAAAATGTTTGCTATAGTGTATGAAAATTAATGTATTATGTAATAGTAAAACAATATTTTCTCTTTTTGTATATATATATATATATTCTCAAAATAATACTGAGAAAGTTGATCCCGAACGGTATGCGCTATTAGCAAAAAAAAAAAAAAAAAAGTTTTACATGCAATCTCAAAGAAATTGTTGAAATTGGATTTTCTATCTTTGAATGATGGGTAACTTGGTGTATTTAATAAAAGTTATTTGAATGAGAGACAATGTTTAATAGAAACAAAGTCACTAAAATTATGGAAATTGAATACTAGGGGATATTGGTCAGAAATTGATGGTGTTCAACATCAAACTAACACATATTCAAAGATATTAATAATTTCTATTCCAGCTCTTAAACAAAAATACAAATAAAAATAGTAGTTAAAAAGTTAATATATTTAAATAAAAATTAAAACGAAATAAATAAATTTTTTATTTATCTTTTTTACTTATATTTCATTTTATAGTAGCATATCTTAATTTTTAATTACCATATGAAGATCCTATAAATATTTGGATATGTTCCGATGGTTAGCGTGAATATTTCAGTTGAATAACACAACATATAATATATAAACGATGAATGCATGAAAATCTCCTTAAACTCTAACATATTGATAGACTCTTAAAAAGTAGAAGATCATATCTCTTTTTATTCAAACGTTTAACACAGACTTGTATAGCAGTAATTAAACACGATCTTAGCTTAATTCTACTCTCAAAAAACAAACATTTGTCATCGTTATAATTCTGAACAATATTCAAGTAAAGTCCATCTGTTAGTTAAATGTATGATGATAGCTATACAAATGAATTAGTGTCTCCAAATAAATCATAGAAGAGTCAAATTACTGCTATACTACTATTTAAATAACACAGTATGAGTTATAAAATAATAGTTGAAATAAAATTCATAAAATTGACTGTACAAAAAAGCATCAACATCATAACTCAAATAATATAATTTGAATGTCTGGTAGTGAAAGAGTAACTGAGGGAACGTTGAATTGAATAACTTGTACATGCACATATATATATATATATATATATATATATATATTACTGAACAGTGTTATAGTAATATATGAAGTAGTCCTCGTTATCGTTCTTGTTCTTTTATGTCTGTGACTGAGAGAGTCAGAAATGTGCAAAGCACTAGTTAGTCTCCTTTTGGACTAAAATCAACAACAACAGGTCCCACACATGCATTCTCACCTCACCACACCTTCAAGCTTCAGAATCAAAATCCTCTTTCTAAACTTACTACTGCTGAATTGGACAGTCCAAATATATATGGCTTTTATTTCTATCACCAACCAACTACAACTAGTCACACTCACTCTTCTTTATTTACAATTATTATTATTATTATTATAACTTACCTTACATGCCAACAGTACATATATTACTGCTATCAAATTTCTCTCTTTCATTTTTACTTTTCAGTACATAAATATATTTTACTTCAGACTTCACATCTTTAACTTTCCAAAAATAATTGTTTTTTAAAAAATACTTCTCATATTCGTCCAAATACAAGCAAACATTAGTGTCTTAATCAGGGTTATTAGTTATTATTATGTGATAAATGAATCATACTACTTGGTTTACTAAGTAACTATAGTAATGTTGGTTTTAATTGAAAGAGTAGAAAATGAGACTCATCAATATTGGGAGTTCCGAATATGACAAAGACAAAGAAACAAACAAAACAAATCCCAGGGGCCATAACATAAAGCTAACTCACCAGAAACAAAGAGAGAAAAAAGAATGAAAACAAAAAACATAGGTGTGTAATTTGTCTTTGAATATAAGCTCAAACCACATAAACAGACAGGGCGAAATAACAGGTAGAGTCTGAAAACTGAAACCATCTTATGTTTGGCAGAAACAACAGAACATAACTTAGCATACAAACTACACATTGGATCCCTCCATGGAGACACAAATCCACTTCAACAACACATGTACAAACAACATATGGAACAATTGAAACCAAAACAGAAAACCAACCTCACACAATATATATTACGAATCAACCCAAATACCATTGTGTTACTACTACTAGTACATTATTATTTTGCCTTAGGTTCATTCAACTACAAGTCAAGGGACCCACCCATTATTCAAATCCAACCTCAACCATCTGCAAAACAAAAATATAATAAGTTAAAGAGAAATCCATGATAGTAAAGAAAATCAAAGAAGAATAGATCGAAAAGCTATGCAGTGAAGAGAATTCATTACCTCGTTGATTTGTGGAACTAAAAGTTGTGAAATCATGAGAGGATGTTGGAATGGAAATTGAAAGCTGAGTGGTGGATGATTTATCATCCAAATCAAGCCAAGAGTTTCTGCTTTTCGGTGGCCATTCATCAAAGAAGCGATGAAAAATCTTCTGAGGTTCTTCTTTCCCATCACTTCCTGAGATGTAACAACTTTGATCTTGGTGTGGTTGTTTTGAGTTGTTGTTGTTGTTGTCACTTAGGCTTTGAAGTTGCAAGTAAGAATACTCATTCTCGTTGGATAAACCAGAGCAACTCCTCTGTTTAGAAGAGGAAGAGGAACTTATAGTAAGTGGTGTTAGTTGCCATGAATCATCCATAGAAGAAGCTGATAAACTTCTCATAGTTCCAGAAGGTTCAGTGAAGAAAGCATGTTCATCCACTTCCTCTTTCAGTCCATAAACATACCTGTTCCTTAAAAAATAGCAATACCAAAAACAGAATTGTTAGAGCAGCTACCCCAGTTCAAAAGAAAATAGATACAAAACACAAAAATTTGATCACGACTCTGACTATAGAGTGGTTGCAGTGATATTACAGTAAACTATGAGTCACAAAAATCTTTAATGAAAGAAAGAAATTTAAGCACTGTGACGTATATATGTTGTTGGATTAGAGAAAAATGAATAACCTGCAATCAGTGTTGTTGTTGTTGTTGTTACTGTGAGAGGAAGAAGAGTCAAGAAACAAGGGAGCACTGTTGTTGTCTTGAAATGAGAAAGCAAGAGAAGAATTAGGCCTTGAAGTTGAAGGTGGAGGGTTATTATTATGGTAAAGGA
>NC_021166.2:3224116-3251108 GCF_000331145.2 Cicer arietinum
AGAGTGTTGAAGATGATAAGAAGAAGAATAAGAAGAAGAAGAAGAGTGTTGATGAGGGTTATAATGATGGTAATTAGAAGTAGTTTCATGAGTGGTTGGTGTTACTAGTGAAGAAGTAGTATCAACAGGATCAAGAAAACTATTTTTAGTGATTGATAAGATTGTTGAAGCAGCAGCATCTGTGTTGTTTGTTGTTGTTGTTTTCAAAACTTCCACAGGCTTTCTTGAACGGTTTTTACCTCTATGCATGTGTCTCTCACAGTATTTTGAATCTGGATATGCTTCTTTTGAACACCTCCATTTCTTTCCATCTGTTCTTCTACACCTCCCTGGCTCTGGGTCTATTTTTCTTCCCAATCCCATTGGCAAATAGTTCCACCCAACTGCATGCAACAACATATATTTACCAACCCCTTTTTGTCTCAATAAGTCAAACTAACTATTTCATTCAACAATATCTACAAAAACAATTGCATATACAACACAACAACTTTGGTTTCCAAAGAAAACATATCAGCAAATTTGATTGTGGTTTTCAATCAATTATGACTATGTAAAAAGTTGATGTATTTGGATTAAATTCATCAACTAAAATTTTAGTTTTTCTTTTTGTTTAAATTTGATTCCAGAATAATAATAATAATGAATGAATGAATGATGAATGTATAATGTACACACATAGGATGGATAGTACTTACAGTGCTGAGATTGGTGAGGTAACATCCTTGAAGAAAGAGGAGAGTCTAAGAAGCTTCTTTTGATGGTGAAAAGAAGATCAGGTGGAATGGAAATACCTGAAGCCATGTATTTGTAAACAAGAGCTTGATGTTCAAGCTCTTGCCATTGAGAAGGAGTAAAAGGGTACCTATTTCTTCCATTCATCATAAAGAACAAAGAAGATGAAAAACAAAACTTGTAATGTTGAGAGAAGTATGAGTGTGTTAAAAGGGTTTATTAGTTTAGAGGGTTTAAGAAGAATAGTAGAAGTAGAATAGGTATATTTATTTCAGGGACCATTTGTGTTGCAGAATCTTGTGTACATGAATATGAACTAATGGTTCTGAAATACAGTGCTGCATGCCAATGCTTTCTTTTAATTTTTTTCTCTGAGCTCTTATTATGACTGCACCTCTCTGCTGTTGCTACTGCTTCTCTGGCACCTCTTGTCTCTCTGACATATTTACGGAAATCCATAAACTAAAGGAGAGAGAGAGAGAGAGAGAGAGAGAAAGACAAAAGAGGAAATAGTTATTATTAGTATTATTGTATATGAAACTATTTAAAGAGTTGTTGGTGTCTGTCTGAGAAGATTGTACGGGTTAAGAGCTTTTACTGCTACTAACTCAATTTACTTTTTTCTGTTCCTTTAGCTTCATCTTCAGAACACTCTCTCTGCCTCAGGACACACCCCACCACCCCCCACTTACATTTTGTTCACCCTTTTTTTCTATTTCTGCATTTCACTTTCTGTAAATTACTTTTTTATTCAATAAAGATAAAGTTACATATGCTTCAATTATTTTTTTTACTTGGGTTATTTTTTTTTATTGTCCTTTAGCTACTTGAATTGAGATATTTTGGCCTTTCTGTTCCTAAGAATCGCATACATAAAATATATATATAGTGTATGTGATAAAAAATTAGAATTAAATGATGTATATTATTAAAATAATTACTACTTATGTATATTTTATGAGTCAAAGCAAGGGAATCAAGTACTCTAAATAAAAAATTGTACCTAATAGTGGTTAGTGACTTAGTGTTCAGACAGTGTAACCTTTGTTCAGTAACATGGTAATAGAACCTGTGTTTACCCTGGAGATTGAAAGAAACACTGTAAACACCAAACTTTAGCTAGACCTGTACATAATGAAACAGCCCTCACATGCTAAAATACAATATATACCAGAAAATGGCAGAAAGTGTGATGTTTTGAGTTTCACAACTAATAATAATAATAATAATAATATAAATTAACCACTTTATTCCATAATATAAATAAGTTAATTAATCAATAGAAATTGCAGAAAGCACGTGCCAACTATTTGGATCATTAAGTCTAAACTGTGACCAGATGGTCACTTTCTTAGCAATAGCATGATAACAGTGTAACACTACAACCTAAGATTGGGATTGTAACAACAATTGGGACCAAGTCAGAATGTTTAAAGGACCAAAATCAATTCAATTCAACAAGGGGCATATGAGTAAATGTGACAATAAATTGGCATATGACTATTTATGCTGTTTTGGTTGCATTGAAACCTTTGGTCCTATTATTGCATAGTATGTTTTGGCAGTACTACTGTGCACACTTTAGCACAATTTTCATCCCTTAGAAGATCCAAGTTTCAAATCATTTATCACAAACTTTGTACAACACCCAACTTCAACCGACCAGAAATAAATATATGTATATCTATGTGTTTTTTTTAAGTACAAGTATATCTATGTGTTTTATTTTCTCATACCTGTGAACATCTATCATTAGATTTTATGAACTTAGCTTATGCTTGGTTTGGTGTTTGAAGCGGTGATAATTAATTTTAGAGTTGTAAAATTAATTTTAATAAGTTGAATTATTTTTTTTTGACTAAACTTAGTTTTTTATTTTTTAACAAAAAAATTGATTTAAATTTGAAATTATAATTTATAACTTTTCAGATTAAACATAATTTTTACATTAAAATTTATTGTTGAAGTTATTTTTACATAAATATATTTAAACATCAACCATTTCACATTCAATATATTTTTAAGTAAAATCAATTTTATTACCACAAAACTAAACATACATTTAGATTTGGTATCGTCACTATTACATGTATTCGTTTAATTGAGATTGCATAGTCTAGATCTTAAGTAACTCTCAATAAGATGGTCGCACAATTATTGATTATATGAATCTGTGTAGTTAATTAATTATCAAAAATCTAAACTTAAATTTTACAAATTATTTTATCTTATTTTCACATCTCGTTTTTATTTGAATATTATTCGAATTTGATGTGTCACGTATTATCTTTATTGTTTATATAAAATTTTGTATATGATTAATATAATATGATAATAGCTATCGATGTAAAATTTAACGTTTGTAACGAGTTTTAAATAAAATAGTTTTAAAAAGTTTTACTTGGTCTATACTCTTCTCAAACACAAAAATTTCCATCATAATTAATTTGGATGATTAAAATCGTGCATAAATGAGAAAAAAGTGCAAGCAACAGCTGTACCCAATTTCATTATATGTTCCACTTTATGAAAACACAGAGCCTTTGGTCTCTTAATGCACCTCTTTTATATTAACAATCATAGTCATAATCAATTACAGTAAAGTACAAATACTTATCAAAGTAACACATAACTACCAAGTTACTCAAAAGAGTGGCGCATTTAATTAAAAAAAAGGTCTCATGCAAGAAGGACACACAAAAGTGTTTCCATTAATGTAACAGCCATAAGGGAAAATCCCTATAACTTTGCTGTATCATTCTGGTTTTGAATCAAGCAGAACTGCTACTACATCTTGGACTTGTTTGGACCACAAAATTAAGTACATATACTTAAACACACACGCTTATTGATAAGTAATTATATCCCCCAACCTTTTGCAATTGCAAATGACAAAGTAGACATTAAACACACTTTAATGTTTGTATTTTTTGTGTATTGTCAATTGGGGGGCCAGAATCTTAGAATACGTGCAAATTCAAGATCTACTGTACTACAATGCTAGTCGACCACAAAAAAAAAAAAAAAAATTCCCGTGGTATCTTTAAAATTCAAGATGTTAAATTTTGAATTTAGTATTTGTCTTGTACAAAACAACAATTGTGTTGTGTGATTTGAATATGTGTTTCGTACATGAGATATATACCAATTATTTTTGTCATGTTAGTCCCTTCAATTTGTTTTTTTGTTGCAAATTGTTGTTATTGTGACAACTTACCCTAGAGTTTGATTGGATCTAATACCTATCATCTTATTATATATGCTGGTACCGAATTTAAATTTTGTTAATTTTACTTTATATAAATGTTGACACCCATCATTACTCGTGAGTGTAAAAAAAATCTCATAAATTTTTATCTATATTATCTTGTTTTACTTTTTATAATAATACATTATACACATTTCTTTGTTAATCGTTATAGTGCATAATATTTACTAGTTTTGTTAATGATTAATCTCTCAAAGATAATTTAACAATTTTATACATATAGTATGGTTAATTAAAAATATATTGTAGACTTAAACAAAACAAAGAAGAACAAAATGAAAAATATATATTATAAGGACAATTCATAACAAAAAAAAAAAGTTAAAGAAATTTAAAACAAAAAAAGTTAGATATATCCGTAAAATTAAAAACATTTATCAAGTGATTAAGAATTCAATCTCCAACTCTTGTAGGAAAAAAATCTGAATGGGAGAGTAAAGCTCATCTTTTATGCCCAGAAAATAATTGATACCTATAACATATATAAAAATAAAATAAAATAAAAAGACATAAAAATCATCCGGTAAAGAATCCAATTTCATGGCAAATCATGATAGCCTTATACAAAGTAACAAATTTCCAAACGTTAGCTCGACAAAAATATCCATTCTCTCAGAAAGAAGCAGAAGAGATGAAACTCGTGGATAAAGCAAACTGCAATAAATAAAATCATTTTAACAAGCAAACAAAGCTTTCAATCCAGACCATGTTGTCTCTGATCTCAAACGCCACTGTCAGTAACATCTAATGAGAGGGAGTAGCTTTCTAGTAGGCATACTAGTGTATATGAACATTTAATGGAGAAGGCATTTGCATTCAATTCCTAAAAAAATTATTTAAAAAAAACTACTTTTGATTTTTTTTTTTAAATACAATTGGATCTTTCTATCATTTAAAATATATTAAATCACAAAAATTTAAATGATCAAAATTGTCGGATTCCAAAATATGGAAACTAATTCGTAATTCTGCAAAATGATTGAGAATAAGAGAACAAAAACTGCGATCAATTCATTTAAGTTTAATTCATATATATTAGTCCTCAATGTAAAAACAATTTACACCGTCAATAAACCATAACCATAAAATCATTAAAAATATTTGACATTAATCATTAGTTTAAAAATCATACAAATGAATGGTTGTGATACTTCAACACTTTTTACACCGGCGGCTTATGGAAATTAAATACACTTTCACTCCATCTTGGCAGTCCAATCTCCATATTTTAAGATTGTAATTTTGTTTGAAAAAAAAATCAAAATCTCTCTTAAAATCTGGACCATCCGATCCGAGATGTGTGTGCATGTAATCCAAATTCATAATATTCCCAGTATTTTGCATGGCCATCCCTATTCCTTTTGTAAAGATGAGAGGACAATGTCTGTGTGTACAGAAAAAAGCTGTGTATCCACGAAAAGCTGTTTAGCACAAGGCAACAAAGTATAATAAATCTGCATTAGTGATCTAAATACAATAGCAGAACAGAAAAAGCTGTTAATTAAGAAATATTAGTAACCTAAATGGTACAACTGAGACAAACAAATTTAAGCTGATCTAGGCATGCTGTGAGCAAAAACATTATGTGCAGGTTCAATTGTCTTTGAAAGACAATCAGTTTTATGCAATTAAGATGTCTTCATGAAGGCTTCCAGTGTCCAGATTGACTAATGCCAGGAAATGAAAACTGCTAATGGCCAATGGTTTTCATTTTTCAAGCACTAGAATAAAAAATTGTTAAAAATAAATATTGACCAACAAACAGGTTCAACAGTTGAAAAAGAAAGTCAAACCCCACATTACAAAGAGTTAAAATCATTCACAAGCCTCTGCAACAGGTTTATGAGACCAAGCTTGTTCCAACATAGATTATTCCAGTGAAATTCACTTCAACAATTACACACATTTTCTGCCTGAAAGGTAGTGTCTGCTCAATTTAGCCAGACAATTTTTTTAGCAAAAAACTGCTTACACAGTGTTGTAGTTGTGATCCAGCAAGATAAAAATTAGAGAAGTTTGAATAATATCACAAACTGAATGCAGATTTTGGAGTTGGACTCAACTACTAGAAATCAATGATAGTTTGCAAACCGCTTCTGATTGTTTAAAATGTAAAAAAAAGAGTAAAATTTGTTTACATAGTTAGCATAAGGCATGATATAAGCTCAAGAGATAAACCTTCATGAAAGGCCGCTCGGTATACGGGAACGAGCCGATGAAACTCTCCTTCAAAAGCAAAGATACCTAAAGGTACAAAGCATCATCTCAGATCTTCACAATAGTATTTAGTAAAATATGCTCTTCACGAAGCAAGTCAGAGTTTATAATTGATGCCCCACTTTAGTATCTAACCCTTTTCATTTACAAATTTTTAATTATACACAATCTAGTTTCAATCAAAATGGCCCCCGGCACGGCAGACTTCAGGGAAGGGTCAGATCTAATGTGGGTTTATTGTGGAGGTGGCCTTACTTTGCATTTCTAAGAGGCTGGCTGATTTCACAACTCAAACTTGTGACCCCCCAAATCCCAATCAAACTGCAACTATTCCAATCGCTGCACCAAGACTCGCCTATCCCCTACTACACTATATTTCAATCACTGCTTTTAATTATCACTTGAGCAGAAAGCAAAGCCAAGCGTGTTCACACAATTTTTGTAAAGGGACTACACGGGACAGTGATACAGGTTGAGTGTTACGTGCATTAACCTAAAGTGTACGCCTAAGCTCATCTAACTGTCTTGAAATTCTGTAGAAATTGTGTCATTCATATCACTGAACTTCAAAATATCACCAATAAAAAATCTATCGGCAAATTTAAGGTGGTAAGTTGGAAACAATTTCACTGAAAGGACTATGTTTATTTGGTTCAATGAAGATTTATAACTTAGAACTTACTTGAATCTTACATTTACAAATTAAGCACTCTATAACAAGGATTAACCAAACATTATGCAAAGTGAATCTAAATAAGACCTTATCGTCATTTGTTTGTACATTGGTAATTGTGTGAGAAGGGATGTTATAGCAAAGTGAATCCAAATAAGACCTCAACACCGAAAGGAAACCTTTTGCAGCTCCAATCTGTAGGGACACCAAAACTCATAAGAACAGTATATGAAAATAGTGAGACATGTTTGATAACAGTTAGACATGGAAACAACTGCAAAAAATCAGAGATACTAGAATTTTTCTGAGCATGCACGTGCGCTATAATGATGAGGTACTAGAACAGTGAGTAACACTTATAATGATGAGGTACTAGAACAGTGAATAACACTTTCTCACAATGGCTATTGAATCACTTGATATAATACATGAAAACATAATTTATGTCTTAAATATAATCAAGAAACCAAAAATAACCAGAAGTGTAGAATGAGAGAGAAGTAAAGAGGAAACCAGTTAGGGTAATTAATAATGATGAAATCGTTAAGGGCACACCTGCACTTCTGTGCATTCATACACTGGCCTTCTCCTTCCCAAGTAACTTTCTCCTACAAGAGTTGCATGATAAGGGCGTAAAGAAGATATTAGCTCCTTCTGTCTTGGCAATTGTGGTATTGTTGGTGACTTCACCTATTGCAACAAACTAGAGGATAAGCACATGAAAAACATATAACTGAAGTAGCTTAGCTCCATCGCATTCCTAGGAAGGATTAATTGATTAAAGGAACATCTGCACAGACAAGAACCCAGAAATAGCTAACAGCTATATGGTGTAAAAATAAATGGTTACTAGTTTCAGAATCACAAAAACATGTAACATAGCAATTAGAAGGGAGCTCCTGTGTTCTGCAATCCTGCAACATATCATTAAGAGCTTATGATGTATAATTTTTTAAGCCATTTAACTATTTGCCTTAATCAATCCTAAGCTTTAACCCTAGCCACTTATTTTTTTTTGCTCCTATGCCATGATTATGAAGCATAGACACGAAGCAGAAACACTAAATCCGGACATGCAGACAGACAATATGCAAAATATAGGACACCATGATATGGTAATACACATGAGCATCAACGAACAGAGTGAAAGAGCAGAAAGGAGGCGAACAGAGAAGTATAGAGAATCGGAGTTGAAGAGAGGGACGGGAAAAAGGAGAATGAGGAGAAACATTGAATTCTCTAACTATTGCATTATTATCTTTTAAGTTCTACTTTTCCTTCTAATTGTTACTGAAAACCAATAGAAAAAAATTTGGTATGCAGTTGCATCCTTCTGAATGTCCAGCCACATAGGAGTGTTGGCTAAGTGCCACACTCGTATCTAGCATGTGTATTGGCCAATAAACAATATTTTTTATGCAGACACCTGAAAAAAAGTGTCCAACACATGTTAAACAAGTGTCAGTGTCAGCCACATGGCAGACACTCCAGTGACTTGAATAGCCTTTTTTGTGTTATCATCTGACAAATTAATCAAACTTAAAGTTAAATTATGAAATCCTTAAAACTGAATATTGCCTCAACCAAATCGCATCAATCTGCTTTCCACACTAGATCTAAGCAAAATGTACTAACGGTCTACATTTAATATCCAAGAACTTATCCTTTCTAACAATAAAATATTTACTAAAGATGTCAAGAATGTATCCACAAGCAAATGAAAAAACAAAAAAATACAGTAGCACAAAACCAATGATATGTAGACTGATGTTTTCCTTCAATTGAAACCACAACCGTACAATTATAAAAGGAAAGGAAATATCAGATGCTAAATACTAATGCTAACTAAACTGTTTGAGTAAAAATGAGTTGAATTTTATTATCATTAAAAAGTTGCATTAAAAACACAAACCTGGTTTCTGTTGGCATCAACCACAATAACACTGGTAAACTTTGACTGGATTTCACTGGTCTCTTTCTTGATACCAATCTAGAGAATTAATTTTTTAAGCAATCAGAGACACCAACAATGGTATTATCAAATATCAACTGATGGTTAAGATGAAAATACAAAATCAGTTGAGCTCGAAAAAAAATTTAAAACTACAAATTCGATTAGCAACTCTAAGTTTATCTTTCAATGAATGAAAGGTAATATTAAAAGTTTGATTGTTCCAAATAAATATATCTTATATCCATATATAAAAAACAACTTCCTGGACTGACTTCAAGTGGATAATATTTTTTAATGGTTAAATCAAGAAGATAAGAATACTCACTATATAAGGGACAGGTGCATCTAAAAACTCAAGCATGTCATTTGGTAAAACCTGGAAAATCAAGTTCTTATTAGACACCATAAAGTGGAAAATATATCTTAATAGCATGTGTATATCTCAATATGGAAAAGAGAAAGAACTCAAACTGGCATTAGCAGGCTTTGCCATCGGTAAGGCTGGATTAGCGGAATAACTGATAAAACTGACGCAGATAGGATTCCCTGGTCAAGAAAGAAAATTTATAAATTTTAAAACAAATCAAGTCAGCAACATTATGTCTGAAATGGACTATATGCCAAATTGTATCCCCTGGGATTGGGTGTGAAGCATACTCATCCATGTTACTAAATAAGATAATAATAGACATACATATACCAGAGTGATAATGACTAACTAGTAAAACTAGAGGATAAGAACTCAGTTGCCAGCTATGTAAATCAAATCATGAACATGACAGCTAAATTACTGAAGAGATGAAAAAAAATATCCAATGCAATTTAAATTTGTACATAATTCTTTTAGATTCACAGAAGGTCTAATATATATTTTACGTCTACGAAAAAATATTTGATTTTCATAAGGCCTTCTTAACTCGTTCAAAAATTCCAATAATGTATATATATTGATTGGACTTTTTGAGACAGTTAACTCCCTTCGTTCCAAAAATAAGTGTCATTTTAACATTTAAAGAATGGTCTAAAATAAGTGTCATATTACTTTTTCAATGTGACATTAATTATTTTTTCCATTTCTACACTAAATTTTGTTTGTATCACTTTCAAGTCATTATATTCCACTTTATATTTATGACAGTTGTTAATAATCATTATATTTCACTTTGTAAAATTGCAACATTCTTTCATTCAGTCATAACTTTTCTTAATTTGTGTGAAAAAACCTAGGATGACACTAATTTTGAAAGGGGTGGAGTAGATCCTTGGGGGAAATAGGCCATTAAAATGGATTTCACTGCTACTTCATTTTTATTATTCCTTAGTGTATCCTTAGCTAATCTATCATGAAAAGTCAGAGGAATAATATACACATAAAAAACATAAGCCAGGACAAGACAACAATGAGAAAAAATAAATATAGTTGTTATTGTTCCTGATACACCAGAGACCTATCAATAAGGGAATAATTGTTATTACTACTAACATAATGTTTCCAAAGGATAAAGCAGTATATAACCATTGACTCATACAGCCCGCAGCTAAGCATCAGCAGAAGCAGCATAAATATTATAAATTATCCACTGTCACACAAACATAATTTGAGGTGCAAGCATACCAAATTAGAACAGGCAACAACTATTTGCTTCTCCAGCAGGACTCCAGCAAAGAATGTTAACAACTGCAGAGTGCAGAACAGATAAACAATTGGTTAAACCAATTCATAGTTATCAAACTCTTACACGTGAATAATGACAGTCACACTTGGATCACCACTGCATTTCAACTTCAGGAGAAAACTACCATGTTAAACTCCTTTCAGAGATGCATAATTATCCCTCTAATTTGGCTACCGTTGAAGGGACTATATTAATTATTCATATTTGGTCTTCATTTTGAATACAGAAGCAATAGCTATTACTAAGTAATATATCCACAATTAACAAACCACACTTATAACCCAAATGTATATCAATGTAAGACAACTTAGCATTTTTATGCTTCACAGATCATGATAGGCAGCAGCACTCATTGTAAAGCTAAAGCAAAAGTTCACCCACCCCAACAAAAAAAGGAAAGGAAAACTTATTATGGTTAAACATAATCGATATATGATAAATTATCTATCCCTACATAAGCTCTATTTTAAAATGATGTAGCCAAATCTTCCATAGAAAAAAAAAAACACAAGATACTTGGAAGATCAAACATAATATTAACATAAAAAAAATCTATGGAAAAAACAGTTCTAACTTCTGATACCAAAGCATAAAACATACATTTTCAAGTCTCAAGGTACCACATAAGCAAGCTATAGTCCATATAGATAACGAAGTTGCCTCTTCCACCACAAGAGCATTATGTGCCTGAGAGGAACAAGCAACAATGAAATACTTAGTTTAATCAGCATACGACTCTCAAACAGAATGCTGCCGGAAGACTCAAACTTTAAACCTAAAGTAATACAAAAGCAAGCTCATCCATTCAAAAGTTACTATGACAGCATACATCAGTTAGCTCCAGACCGGTACTGCAGTTTTTCAAATCAACTGTTGAACCAGTATGACATAGGACTGTCCCAGCTGGTCTATGATATTCCAAGGGATGTAGGTGCTCCAAAGGATGAAATGTAAGTGCTGAACCCCGGTCAGGACAACTTAGTCGGTAATATGCGCATATAATTTGTAGTGGTCCGTGGTCATTTTCCTGCAAATTGGTAAAATACCACCAACTATAATCATTGTCACCAAAGACAAGGAAAATTAGCAGCTATAGGTGCTTCTTAAACTACAAACCAAAGCCCATTCAAGAATATCACTCAAGTCTTGCAAATCCTCTCGGCCAGAAAAAGATGCATCTTCCGTCTCATTATCCTCAATGTCGCTCTTGAAATTTTTGTCTTCACAAGGTGAGCCTTGTAAACTGCGTAAAGTATATTGAAGATCCATCACTTAGATGAAAGGGAAAATAATTTGAGGACAAAATGTTTCCCTATGAAGATAAAGACAGGTACAAACTCCAAAAGCATCATAATTTTGTTTGATTAAATTTAAAAAAGAACTGCAAATGAAATAAATAAGGAATTCAAATGAAAAAGGAGAATAAGCTATTCTTTCCAGACCAAACAACCAAATGAAAAAACAAAAGACAACAAAATAGAGCAGAGATATCAATAAAAGAAATCACTTGAATCGCTCTACATGTCTATCAAGAACTCCCAGAAATAAACATAGGAATTTCAAAGAGGAGCACTATGAAAGCAAGCCTGGGGTTCAAATCTTTTGGTTTGAAAATTCTGAGCATCTCTCTCCATCAAAAGAAGAACAAACACATTATCAACTAGGAAAAAAAAAGTTCGCACACCAGACTGAAAGCAACATATATTTCTTGATAACACCGCTAAGCTTAAGAGTTATGAACCTGCAGGACGATTCAGAGCTTTCATACTGGCAACAGCGCAGGAGGGGCAAAATAGCATTGGGTGAACGCCTATCTTCTGATTCTTTATTGGTTGCAAAAGAATCTCCATATTGATCATTATCTTCAGAAATTGTAGGGCAGGATTCTTCTTTGGTTGTGGTCCTATCAGTTTCATGCTCAGTAGGCACAAGCACGACACTATCATGATTGGTTCTCTCCTTATATGACTGCAGTTCTCCACCAAGCATTAGGTTCTCCGGATGATCATCACCAACAATGTTTTCAGATGTAGATGTTCTTACTCTTGATTGAGAAATTAATGAATTTTCATGAAATCTATCTTCTATTATTCCATCGCCCACCAACACACTCTCTGAATTTCCCTCTGAGTTTTCTTCATCATAGCTACCTTGAGCAAATTCTAAATTTACATCTCCAACACTTTTCTTCAACTTCTCTAGCCTCTCTTGAGTGAAGATGCTACAGAAATATCAGCACAATAAAATGAGCAAAAATAATATACCCATATATTATCTATAATTAAAATTATTTCAGCCAAACAGATGTTGCAAATATCTTCTATATCCCACTTTCATCAGGTGACTCCTGATTACAAATGCCTACCTATTTAATACACCAAAGTGAAGTTCAAAAAATGGAAGCCTTGTAAGAACGCAGTAACATCTCTGAGTGGTTAATATATAGCGTCTTAAAGAAGAGCAAGATGGTTGCTCAGAAATCAGAGACACCAATCCAGATGGATTATGCACTAGTTCTTCAACTAAAACACAACACCCATAAAGTGTTGAATTGTCAGCTCCCTACGAAGTCAAACAAAAACAAAAAAAGTAACATTTGAGTACATAAACCAGAACAATCTAAATATTAAAAAACAAATTAATCATTTTAGGTAAGGTAGATTGGGAAAGGAAATGATTGATGCTTATAAAGTATACTAGGCTCTAGCACAAGAACCATGGCTCAAGTGACAACAAGTGATTTCAGGGACTACCTGATCTAGGAATCATTAAGGCTCTTCTTATGTAAGGGGACAATTTAGCATTGCGAAGTTAAAACTTATGTAAGCCTATATACAATAACAAATTATTATTAAATTGAATAATTATATATTATTGACATGAATAAATTTTTCTGGGATGAAGCAACTCAATGCTCTATTTCTAGGATGGAGCAAAAAAACCAAAAACACAATTAGCACAAGTAAATGTGAGTATGATTTATGTATCACAGCAGGAGGTATACATCATATTGTCTTTTGAATGAAAACCGAGGGGATTAAAGTTCAAAAAACTATGAAAAAATCCAGGCTAACACCGACCCAGCCATAAATATTTTTAGATGGCTCATTCCAAATACTATCCCTAGAGTGTTTTTAAATTGGAAAAGAAAAGCCCACATAGTAATAATGTGATCAAAGCGCTTAGAATAACAACCAAAAGAAGAATATATATGTGTGTGTGTGTGTGACAGTGGCAGCTAATTAACGGTAAGATTGCTACAGATACCTGTAATCTAAATACAAATGACAGATCCATTTCTTTAAGGTGTCCCTGCAATATACGGATAGATCTTTAGTCATCAGTATTTAACGTTTTAGATCTTGCAACTGTATCGAATGAAAAGGTAGTCAAGAATAGTTAAACAATATAACAAGGAGTGGTAACAAACATTGCAAAAAATATCAAAAAATTGAATTAAGAAAATATTTTGCATAAATTTATAATAATGGAAGTGTAGTATTAAATACCTGCCCAAAAAAAATCTCATTCAATTCACTCATGGAAGGGGTTCTCTCAACTGCTTGAACCTAAAAGTATATCCAAGAAAAAATTATAAGCACCAAAGTTAATCGTATATGAAAATAGAGAAATGTAAGACAAGCAGATGACTAACTATGCAGCCTATTTCACCATATATATACACATGCATTATACTTACATTTACCTAAATGAACTACTGCTGATGCCAAGAAATTAAATATGCTTATATGAGTGATGTGGTCACTATTGATCACCCTGACTTTTCAGTTAGTAATAATGGATGCCCAGTCTAGGTGAATGCACATCATTCACTATTCAATATATTACAAAAACACAAGTAACGTTCTCTTACTCGCCCTTACTACTTCCCCATTGCCACTTAAGCTATACCCAAGAGAGTAGAAGATCAAATTTCCAACTTCATTGTCACACCCTAGTGTTAACAGTGGAGCCAGCAGCAAGTGTCAAATTAGCTACAAGCTAGTTGCCATCTTTCTTTACTTTTCAATTTCAAAATAAAACCTCAACACTTGAGGTTATTTCTATTTTCTTAGTCATCATGCTGAATAATGATGATGTTAATCATGATATAAAAATGACGGCGGATAATTTAAGTTCATTAAACATACACCCAACCTCCAAGCCTCCAGGAAAGCAGAAAGAAAGAAGGTCCTTGGTTTTCAGAGGCAGTCGCTTTTCTGGAGGATAAACAAACAAGACCTGTAAAAAATTGAACAAGCAGTGTTCATAATATATATAGGTTCAGAATATGGAATTGTGATGTCAATCTTTCTCTTTTCCCTTTAACTCGTCGGTGCATAATCAGCAAATCGACATCAGTATTTAGTTAACTCATTACACAATTCCTAAATAAACTCATTACACAAATCCACTGAAATATGTGAATTTTACATTTAAATTTTTTTATTAGTATATATATATATATATATATATATATATATTTCAAGACAAATTAGTAATCAATAAAAGTTCTGGTGGTCATTGAAGTAAATTTTTAATAATTGTAATACAATTAGCATTAGTACTTGTACCATTGGCAATAAGAAAAATAATTAAAATTATTCAGTCTCTGCTACCAAAGATCACAACCTGAGGTTCTATATTGGGAGATTGATTCTGACAACCAAGTGCACTTCTCAATTTACGAGATCCTTCAAATTTTCTATCAACAAATTGCCTATGCAGTGCCTGAATATCACAATTAGGGTGAAGTCCAACAACTACCATGCTCTCAAACAGTCGTGAGGGCTCCTTCCAAGACCTACGGTCCTGCGAATCGATTAAGAGGGAGTGTATGAAAACAGTAAAGGGACAGCATATGAGTTGGGTCTTGAGGCACAAAAAAATGTATGTATCCTACTAGAAACTGATAATAGCATACAGAGTGAAGAAAGTAAGAAACATGAACACAAATATAATGCTACATAGTGAAAGGGACTGAGATGAAAAGTCAAGTAACATATGCTAAGGCCAAGCTACTAAAGGAAATTTGAGGAAGAAGAGTTTTCAAAATCAATCATGTTTGGATAAACAGCTTAATTAAGTAAATGCTTATGCATAAGCTATTTTCTATAACAAAGATATAATAAAGTCAAACTGCTTTAATATAAGCTATAAGTTCTTTTCATAGGCTATCCTAGAGAGCTTATGGAAATAAACTGAAAACAACTTATGGACATGTCATTTGCTACCTCTATGAGCTCAGATAAACAATCTCACAAATGATTATGTCAATGGATAAGTTCAAATAAATCAATTCAAACAAACCCTTAAGGTAACAATTGTACAATACGAAGCAGCTTAAGCTTTCTTCATAGTCCAAACTCAGAATACTATAGGGAACATACAAATTCTGGCACATTATGAATCATACCATGTACTTCAACTGAAAATTTGCAGCCCATTGACGCTTCAAAGTAGTCAGAATTTCAGGATTGTAATTTGTGTTTTCAACATCAGGTGGACTTGAAAAGCCCTTAAACAATTTTGTAACTTGATACTGAAGCCTTTGAAGTTGGCTTTGGCTACCATTGTTATCACCTTTTGGTGAATGTATGACAGAGGACAGTGAAGAATTACCATTAGCAGCAGTATCAACAGCTCTAGGAACATCTTCTTCTTTTTCCATTCCAATCATTTGAACTTTCCTAAAAATTTATATATGATGAATCAGAAAATCAAAATATTTATGCAAACAACATCAATAAGTGTGTGAATAGTAGTACCCGAAGCAAAGCATCATGAAAATAACAAAAAATAAGAGCATGCGAGAAGGGAAAAAGGAAAGTAACCTGAAGTTGAAACGGCAAGAAAAAAGAGAAAGAATAAGAGGTGGAATGAAATGATGAAGTTGTTGTTCAGGTAGTTTTAGTTTTAGCTTGTGGGTGAAATGAATATGTGATGGATGGAAGAGAATATAATAATGAGATGGGGAAATAAGAGAGTGGTAGAATGGTGAAACCAAAGGACTAAACAAATAATTAGAATGGAAGAGTCAGTTTCTTATTTAGTACGCCTTCCTTCTTTCATCTTTCTTTTTAGCCGCTCTCTGTTGACCACTCTGCACTTCCAATATTCTCCTTCCTATTGCTAATCACCATTCCATCAAATCAATTACTTTTTTTTTTTACTTTACCATATAACTTATATTCGATTCAATCATAAATTATTATATTTATTTATCTAATAGTCAAAATTATTTTATTGTTGTTGTGCACGTTAGACAAAACCTCTTCAATACACAATGATTGTTAGTAACTAGTAATTGTGATAATGAGTTTAATGCTGTTTTTTTTACTCGATGAGATTGACTGCTAGGCGCCCAAACTGTTAAAATATAAACTAATTCAAAGATAGTTTTGAAATATCTATGCACAAAAGGATAAAATTAAATACACAACTTGAATTTTTTAACTGTGTACATGAATTTATCGAATCAAATGGTATTTATAATAAGAGAGGAGTACATTACAACATAAGAGGAGTCTTTTAAAATATAAAAGAAGAAAAAGACAAAGTAAATCTATAGGGATTGGATCGAATCTCACCTTTTTATAAAATAAATAATGTCAAGCTTTTTTCAAAAGCATATTAGCTAAAAAAAACTATAATTTATGTTTAACAAATTAATTTATTTTGATAAATATGAATAATTTTTTTTATTAACATTTTTATTCGTATGTGATATTTTATATGGTGTGAATCATATATTTTATAACATTTCAATAATTTAAGCATAATTATCTATATAAATTTTATAGATATTTAAAAGTCTTACTGTAAAATAAAGTTTAAATAAACTAACATAGGCATGATTAGCAAAAATATATTGGTAGACTTAGACAATAATATAATATATATATATATATATATATATATATATATATATTGTATATATATTATGAATAAATCATAAATAAATTAATATATATTTTTTTATAAATTTAGAATAGATAAATCTCACCATAATCAACTTAAATAATATCATATTTGTTAATTGAGCTACTTAAGACAATAAACTAAAATATTTTAACAAACGTTTAAAAAGGTAAAATAAGAGTTAAAAATAAGTCATAGACTTTAAAAAATTTGAACAAGATTGCTATTTGTGGTGATGAAAATATCAAGAACATGTGACATATTAATTATAAATTTGAGATCTTTCGTATATTGGAATAGGAGTGGAAGATGTGATGCCACGGGTACTTGCAACGTTGGAAACTTCAACCTCTCTCATAGGAGAAAAAACTGTTAAAGTCAACAGATTGAGTGGTTGGTCCAATCCACTCTATCGGGATAAGCCCAATTATATAAAGTCGGTGGACTATGGTTGTAATTAGTCCAATCTAAACTAAAATATGGGTTAATGGGGAGTCATTGGACCCGAACCATTTTGACCGAGAATAATTTTCCATATGAACAAAAAAGACTAATAACGCTATTCCACGTGTACTGTATTTGTGGAATGTCATTGTTAAACGAGAATGTGGTTCAACTGCCCAATCATGGTTCTATTAGTTACTGCGACCATGACCACCATCCAAATCCAAAATAAAACATGTGATCAATGAATCACGTGTTGAATTGAATTGAACCTACTAAAAGCAGCATCAACCATACAATTTGTATTGAATGAATATAAACAATCATTTTGAAGTTGATCCGAAGCAGTAGAGGAAATAATAATAATAATAATAACCATGGCTGACAATTCCAGTTCAAGACAAGGAGAATTAGGCAGCACCCTTTTTTCTCCTTACAACGTTGGAAACTTCAACCTCTCTCATAGGTAACAGTTTTTAGTTTGGAAGGATTAGGGTTTAGTTTTTTGAATAAGGATGAAATTGTTAGTGTTGGATGGAGTATTGCAGAATAGTGTTAGCGCCGATGACGAGATGCAGAGCGTTGAAGGGAATTCCAAACGCAGCGGTTGGTGAATACTACGGTCAAAGATCAACTCCGGGTGGTTTGCTGATCAGCGAAGGAACCTCCATTTCTCCCACTGCTGCTGGGTGTGTAACTCCATTCTTTTATTATTATTATTATTATTATTATTATTATTATTATTATTATTATTATTATTATTATTTATTAATTCATCAGAGTTATATCCATCGGTAGTCTCACCATCATTCATAGCTACTTCAACCCATACCTGCACTAATTTCTTTTTTCTTTGACGTCACCTTCGCCTTTTTTGTGACGTCACCGCTACCTAATTTCGTTTCACTCAATATATAAATTAGTAATCGTAAACTTTCACCAATTTTGTTTTTTTAATTTTGTCAATTCACATATACATTATTTAAATTGTTAAATATCACTCAAAATAATATATAATAAAATTTTTGTTATTAGATATTTTGATGCAAGACTATACATTAATATATGTCTTATCAATTTCATGATAATGTTATTTTCACGGAGATAAATTTGTCAATGTAATTTTGTTATTTCATATATAAATATTTTAATAATTGTAATTGTATATGGACTATTTATTAATAAATTAATTTATGAAATATTTAAATTTTATTGAAAGATTAATGTGGACGGATCAAATATTTTTAGTAATTTAATTAAAAGATTAATTTTTTTAATAATTATAACGATATTGATATGAGATTAATATGGAAGGAACAAATATTCAATTAACATGTCATATCATAATCTCTAATAATAAAAGTTATTTTGATTAGTATTTTACAATTTCAAAATTAATTTAAGTTTATAATTTAAATGACTAATTTATCTAATTTCAATTTCTTTTCAATAGTCACACTCTTAAAAAATTCTTTGTATTTCCTACTATAAATATTCCTTAAATAAGAGCGACTTTTTATATTCATTTAATTTGATTGAGTAAATTACAAAAATATTATAATAATAAAAGTGTTAATAATTTATACTTATTACTTTTTAAATTTTAGTTTTAAGCGTGAAAAATAGATTATTCTTCTATCATAATATATATTTATTGTTGGTTAAAAACAAATTAAAATAATTAAAAGAAATAACAAATGAGTCTTATAGCTAATTTTTTATTTAATTATAACTTATGTATAATTGAAAAAAGAAGTATTTATGCATCTGATTTTGTCAATGGTCTCACTTAATTATTTTGTCTGGCACGGCAATTTATGAAGCATTATTCTTTCTTTTTGTCTCGTGCTATATAGCTTAAAATATTGATAAAGCAGAACGGTCAAACAACAAGTCCTATTGGTAAACAATAATTAAATATTTGATTATTGTTAGCAATACCGACCAATGATAGGTTGATTGTGTTTACTACATTATTATTGCGTTTGGCGCAGGTTTCCCCATGTACCTGGAATATATTCAGAGGAACAAGTTGAGGCATGGAAAAATGTAGTGAATGCTGTGCATGCCAAAGGCAGCATTATCTTTTGTCAACTATGGCATGTTGGCCGTGCATCACATTCTCGTAAGGATGAAATGCTCAATTTAACTAAATGCATCACAATTCCATCGTTAATGAAAACTTCCTATGTTTTCCACTTATTTTTACTGACTCATATAATTGTCAAGCAGTGCTTCAGCCAGGTGGGGTTGCGCCGATTTCGTCCACGTCCAAACCTCTTTCAAAGAGATGGAGAGTTCTCTTGCCAGATGGATCCTATGCTGTCTACCCGGAGCCTCGACCACTTACCACTTCTGAGATACAACAAATAGTCCAACATTATCGCCACTCTGCTATTAATGCAATTCGAGCAGGTTTTATACTCTCATACTAAGTGTTGTTTAAGGAAAATCGTTGACTAAACTAATTTGAGTATTTGTTGAGATCTCTTCAATTAATTTCTTTAGCTTATTAGTTTGTGCTTGTGAGTAAACATGTTTTAATTTTACATACTTTTAAAGACAATGCATATAAATGATGAAAATGCATTCGTACAGGTTTTGATGGAATTGAAATTCACGGAGCACACGGGTATTTGATTGATCAATTCTTGAAGGACGGGATCAACGATCGAACAGATGAATATGGTGGATCAGTTGAAAATCGATGCAGGTTCTTAATTCAAGTGGTTCGAACAGTTGTTTCTGCTATCGGAGCAGAAAGAGTTGGTGTGAGAATTTCACCAGCAATTGATCACCTTGATGCTACTGATTCCAACCCACTTGGATTAGGCTTAGCAGTGATTGAGAGACTAAACAATATCCAGAAAGAGTTTGGTAAAAAACTCAGCTATCTTCATGTAACTCAACCACGATATATAGCTTATAGAAAAACTAAGTCTGGCAGAGAAGAAGAAGAAGCTCATTTGATTAGGAACTTGAGAAAAGCTTATGAGGGAACATTCATGTGCAGTGGTGGATTCACTAGGAAGTTAGGAATAGAAGCTGTAGCTCAAGGTGATGCTGATTTGGTATCGTTTGGTCGTCTTTTTATCTCTAATCCTGATTTGGTCTTAAGGTTTAAGCTTAATGCACCTTTAAACAAGTATAACAGGAAGACATTTTACACTTATGATCCTGTTATAGGCTACACAGATTATCCTTTCCTCAACAAAGGAAATGGGACTAAACAGATAGTTGCACGCCTTTGATTGTTGTTTTTGTTTCTCATTTTTAATTTTAATTTTGTTGTTATATGTACAATTGGAGTCTCCAAATCTAAAGTGAACGCTTCTGTTATGAAAGCTTACCTAATATAGATAATACTATCACAACCCTGTTATAATTTTGAATTACTTTTCCAATTTCCATAATCTAGTGTCTATCAATCTCTCAAGACTCAAGCAAGTATTATAGTGAAACATCTTTTTCCTTTTATTAAGGTAGGGGCTAATAATAGGCACTATACTATCACCGCCATATAGGGTAAATGGTTATTTTACTTTTTAAATACATGTATATAGTCTCTGAGTATTTTTACATTATAAATACTATCATTAAGTGTCTTTTTTATTAATAGTTAACTAATGAAAGTCACATTCAAAATAATAAATTTAAATAAATTTTTATATTTTTTATACATTTAAAGAGTATTAAGACAATTTATAATATTCATGAATAAAAAAATATCTGTTTAGACATTGGTGATCCAAATTTGTTCGCTGGTATAACTCGTGAATTAAATCAGTATATTGTTTTTTGGGTAGAATAGATCAGTATATTTAATTATTTATATCCTTAAAAAGGTACTTCGACCGCACATTCCTTGTCATATAAAGCAAACCACAGGCTAACTTGTCATCATAAAATAATTGTGCAACTACCAATGTCATTACTTTTTCACGAGCGGAAACACTAACAGCCTAATATTATATTAAGTGGGGTTAAGATTATTTATTTATTAAATAAACTTGGTTTGAGATTCTTTTAAGAGTCTACTTAGTTAAAAATCTTTCATTAAACCATCTAAAATATTTTAGGTGATTGTGCAACTTATTATTATTATTGTTATTATTATTTTTTGTTTTTTTTTTATAATATCACAGTCCTTCCTACAAATAATAATAATAATAATAATAATAATAATAATAATAATAATGTCATAATCCAACTTATTAAGCTGATGTTGATAACATAATAATATTTTCATTTTAGTTATTATCATTATATTAGAATTTTATTATAATATTCTAAAATAATTATACTTTTTTCGTACACTAAGATAATTATTTATTGATTAATTAGAATATTTAAACGTGGCTGTCCTCGTAAAATTTTTATGTATGAAATCCTATTCGAAGATAAAAAAAAAATTCAAATTAACCTTTCAAAAAACACATATATTAAATAAATAGACAAATCTCAGATCTTTTATGTTCTGAAAATTTGGTCAACTCAGGTCTCAAAAGACCCAATTCAATCACCTGTTTTCCACTCTTAAATTTTTCACAATATTTTCCCTACTCCCTTTGTTTATAGGTACTCTCCTTAATTCACAAATATCCCAAATGAAGCAGGAAAAAAAAATCCAATAACAATAATTAAGGGGGTAAAAAATGTGCTTTATAGAAAAGACAGTATCTGAAAATTAATGAAATGGTCACAAAGGATGATTTATTGTAAGAATCCTGCTTAAAAGAATTACAGATGCATAATTTATCAAAAAGAACAGAATTACAGATGCATAAAACTAGACGTAGTTCTTTTCAAATATTACATTGTGCAATAAGAATACAACTTATTCACTCCCACCCCCTTTTCATGATATCAATACAAGTATCAAATAAAATAAAATAATGAAGGCAGGAAAAAAAAATATTTTTTACTCAAAAGTGTGGTTAGAATGAGGTTTTCTTAATAAGGTATGGTATTCAGTTTCGTATCGACAGTGGTATACTTTGGCCTGCCCAAGCTTGATCCTTACTTTAAAACTGCATCAGGGTAGAGTTTAGTTTCTTACCAATCCTGGGCCACTTGTAATCTTATCCCAACAGCAATGCATTATATGGCAATGTCACCTTACAAGATAATCCAGCTTTTGGAAAATCACATTCCCATATCCTGATGAAAGAATTATTGAAAAAATATTAAACCACGGCCACAATGCCGTATGATGGCAGCTCTTATAAGACCATCACAAGAAAGAGAGCCGTGAACTGTGACCGAGTAATGTATCTACTCCTTTCTTGTTTCACAAATACATCCTGGTAGAGGATTTGCATAAAAGCTTTCCTCCAGCTTTGGAAATTCACCTGGCTCCCTTAGATATGGAGCACCGACGCGGTCTTTATGAAGCTTCTTTACCTTGGAGCTGAACTTTTTCCAAGAAATGTTTCCTTCATCCAACTGATCGACGAGTTTAACAAAATTCATCCTGCATCAATCATTGAAAGCTGTTATAAGAAAAAGTTTCACAATGAATCTAAAATGTGTGTATCGCGAAACCATCGTGGTAGAAATAATATAGAAGAAATAGATAATGAATTTTTTACTTGTCTGGATTGATGGTCTTTTTGAAGTGTTCGAAGCGTCTATGACCTTGTACAGCCTTCGCCATATTTCCATCGTAAGTGTAAAGAAATACATCACTCTGAAGGGCAACGACGTAGTCAATACCAGCCAACATATTTTGATGATTCTTGAAAGGATTCAGCTCTTCTTCGGAAGACAGAGAGGAATGAGAGAAAATGTTTGGGAAATCATCCTTGAGATATTTCATACTTCCTCTTCCATATGCTTCTCCAGCTACCAAGTAAATCCTGGTTTGTGATGGAAAACCAAGTGCTCTAAGTAGTAGAGAAGTTTCCCTCGGAGTTAAGGGACAACCTCCGAGCAATCTCCTTTCGGTCCCATTAATCTCTTTTTCCTTCCAGTGACTGACTTCATATCGCATCCGTCTCAGTTCTTCGTCTTCTTCTGCAGTCAAATTATGACTGCAGCCAGTAAATGCAAGCATATCCTTCTCATATCTGTTTTAGATAAGAGATATAGAGTAAGATGATTAGAATTCAGAAGTTTCATCTTACGTTTATATCATTATAAATCCATATAGATTCAATTGTATTACAATATTGTGATAGTAACTTGCCTTAAATGAAGGGCAAGATAAGGATTTCCATTCTGCTGCATTCTAGATACCAATATGTTTCCGAATTCTTCAATTGGAGCTGAATATCTCAATGCTCTATAATTTACACGGCATCTTAGTTTCTGTATGGATTTTGGAATGCCATTGTTAGCAAGTCGGGAATCAGTATGAGTGAAATAGATCACTTTGTGATGATTTAGGAGCGGAAGAATCTCAGTCTTGTAATAAGGAACCTGTAAAAAAGCACTATGTACATTCATTGACCATGATTTGAAACATTGTTAAAAGCAGATGCAATTATATTATGTGCAAAATATTTTGGCACTGATCCAATACGACTAAATGAATTATGACGATACATATAAGGCCGTCATTTGATAGTGATACCTTTATTTTCTTAACAGATTAACTGGCTGCCTAAAGACCGAATGGATGAATGACCAACCTCAACAAGAATGCGGTAAATCAGTTTATCAAACATATTTTGAGTACACAAGTTATGCTGACCTTAGACCAAGATATTGGAGTTTTTGAGAAAGGCTCGATTCCGGGATAGGCGGGTGGTAATGTCTCGACTATGTGGATATCATCCTTCAGTGTATCAATAAAATGCTTCCAGTCAAACAAATCCTTAAAGCCACTGCAAATATATTGAAACAAAGTCATATACCACAAAAAGTATTCAATGAGGCAACATTCAAGCTGGAAACTCATCACTTGATAGCAAAAGGGAGAAAACCTAAATTAGAGAGATTAGAAAACTAGTTAGAGCTTTCTGGCATCTGCAGACTTCCCATTAGAGAAAACAGTTGTGATGATTGTCTAAAGAAAAAGTTTTGATCATAGGATTGAAATTGATGGCATACTTCTAAAATAATGTTGCAAGAGTGCCGATAAAAGAAAGCTACATTTCTAGTTTTCTACGACATTTCTTGCAAATATTTAATAGTATTTAGGTATTGGCTATGCTATGCTTGGAACAAGTTTATCCCTAAAAATCTTATATCAGCCAATGCGGATAATCAGCAAAGACGGAAACTGAATAAAGTTTCAGGCTTGCAGAAAACACTGGCATTACACACTTGCTAAAAGATTCAATTATCCACACTCAAAGTAGGGGGTAAAAAAATGAAAAAGCAACCTCTGATCAGCCCAGTACGAGGTATGATCAAGAGAAGGAAGAACAAGTGTTGCCTTCATAATCTTCGCAACAGCAACCATATCACATATCTACAATCAAAAATATATTTAGACATTAGATTATGCTTGCCACCTGCATACCTATAGTATACCATCAGAAATCAACACAACATACCCCAAACCTCATCTGATTCAGGCCACCATTAGCATTTATAAGAATATATCCATTGGTCTTTGTATCAAGTTCTGTCAAAAAATATAATGAAAGTGAGAGGAGTGAAATCATGGAATAATCAACCGCATAGTAGAAATAGAAGTAAACTTCATACAAATTTTCATACTTTTATGATTTCTAGGAAGATCTATGCATTGGGTGAAATTTTCACTGTTGGGTTTAGACCAGACATCTGATTCCTGAATAAAAAACGAAACTTTGATTAATGAAAAGGGCAAAGATGTTTCTGAATAAGCCTATATTGAGAACCGAACAAAATTAAGTCCACAAACTTGAGATATAAATTAGGGTTCTCACTTTAAGAGTGTGGCTGCTACCTACTCTTGTTTGTACCGTCTTTAGAGTCCGTTCGACATCACCTGCTCCGCTCCTATATGCATAACCAAGGGAGCTTTGGTCCATTAGATTTAGATTATCAATACCATTGGAGTCAGATAGTTCCTGGTAAAAGGTAAAATAATTTACTTAGCAGGTTAAGAGAAGCAAACACTCCCTCTCCAATACTCATGCAAAAAGAAAGTACTGCAAGGAGACAAAATGCGAATAGTAGTCAAATGAGATAATGATCTATGTAATTCTTAATCGACGCCAGCTCCCTATCATTGGGTATTTTCACAATTTGGTGTAATATGACTGTCTTCAGTAAACAGTAATACATACATACAAAAATGAAAACAAATAGACTCGATTAAGTTCTTCACCTCATTATAGTTGATAAGGTAGCTATGGGATACAAATGATACAATATAGTGCAATGGCCGATAAAATTAAGCAATTCTTGCATTTTTCCAAACAACCTTGTGGTTGAACAAATCAGATAATTCCACACAACCAAAATTACTAACAATACTCACAAGAAGATGCAAACTAAAAGCTTGCACTAGATTATTTTTTATATCAATAGCTTTGGTCATAGCATGTTAACTCACAAATTAAAAGCTGGATGAGAAATTTTATTTTAAATTTCTCAATATGCAAATTCGACCTTGTATGTATCAAGACATGACATATTTTGCACTTCAAAATGGAAAAGATTGTCTATCCAAAACACCCAAAAATCCAAAAACAAAAACATCAACCAGATGACGAAATTTATAAAAATAGATCCATAAAAGCGATAAGGTGGATAAAGATTCCACTTTGAACAAACAGCCACACACTAATTACAAAACTTAGCTACTCCAAGATTAAATAAAAATATTTCAAAAATTCAATTAACACTTGGCAGTGTAAGATAAGAATAAGATCATACAAAATACGATACTAACCTTAGAAGATTGAGCTTTTTCTATGGCAGATCCAAGCCAACCAGTAGCACAAATTTTAAGAACACCCATAAACAAACATACACCACAAAAAACCAAAAACATCCAATGTCCAATCTTTTTCCTTTCCCTAAACCCCAAATCATCAACAATAGATTCAAGCGGTCTCTTAAGAAAAGCCTTCACAACTCCACCATGAACTCTCTGAGAAACATGGGGATGAAGATGATGGTGATGACCATGCTTCCTTTCCAAAGCAGGCTCCAACCCTTCTTCC
>NC_021166.2:3251323-3307381 GCF_000331145.2 Cicer arietinum
AGTTGATTTGAAGCTCAACCTCACTATGAGTACTGAGAGCACCGCCGCCGCCACCAACAGCGTTATTGGCGGCGGCGTTGTGAGTGTTGTTGCGTTTGAAAGAGTGAGCACGGCGAGTCATGGGACCAGAGAAACGTGGACTGTTGACTCGCTGTGAAACGCCATCGGAAGAAGTGGTGTTGTGGTGGTGATTTGATTCGGAGAATGTAGACATTAGTGTTATTACAGAATTATATTTTTTACTGTATTTGTATTCTAATCATTTTCTTTCTAAATGATGTACTCTACTAATTTTCTATTTTTTCTTTTTATCGATATATATAGGTATCCTTTAATTGCTGCTCCGAAATTCCATGTATATTATTATGCACTCTTCTTAGTTCTTACTGTCTTCTTCTTCTTTCTTTTAATTGGACAGTAAAATCAAAAAGTCTCAAATTTTATGGTAACGATGATTGCTCTTCAAAGGGTAGTAGTAGTAGTAGTACTAATTGACTAATTCTTACGGAACCAAAAATACTTGTACCTATTAGATTCTTCTTTTTTACACTTACGTAGTAAATTTTTTGAATCTACTTTAGCCTATGTGCGCGGTGGCATTGTCGGAA
The DNA here is from genome assembly GCF_000331145.2 of Cicer arietinum. Lineage (NCBI taxonomy): Eukaryota > Viridiplantae > Streptophyta > Magnoliopsida > Fabales > Fabaceae > Cicer > Cicer arietinum. The sequence goes on from NC_021166.2 coordinate 3,251,932, forward strand.
TAAGAGCAAAATACCATAATTTTGTAAAATCTCCGATTTATTATGATACTATCCATTGGACAAAAATGGGAAGATTTACTTCCACAAATAAATAATCCAGATCATGATTATTATTTGTTAGGCTGTGCATTGATATAGTTAGCAAATCTGCTTGGCATTTTTTTATTGACTATAGATATTAGTAAATTAGTATTGAAAACAGGGGGAACAAATTGGTGGAAACAGTGTATATTTACTCCCATTAACCTTTAACAAATGTCTTATTAAATATAAAAGAATAATTAGTTGTGTAGTTTTTAACTTAATTTTAGATAATATTTTTTATTTTTTTTAATTGGTTTTTTATTTAATTTTAAATAAATAATTTGATTTTTTATTTTTTTAATGTTAATAATATTATTTTTTATATAAAAATTCATCAAAATTTTTAAAGAAAACTCATAAAGTTTATTATCATATTTAATATAACACAAATTTTATCAAATTTATAACCTAAATCTTCAAATAAATTCATATTTTTATTCTTTATATTTTTTAATTTTTATAATAAAATTAAATAAATTATTAAATTGAAAGAAAAAAAAACTGAACTATTGTTTAAAATTAAGTTAAGAAACAGCAAGAACAATTGTATCTAAATATAAATTAATTGTATATGTTAATTATTAATTTTTAAAAAAATTATTTAATAAATCAAAAATATTTTTAAGTTTGAATTGAAGTACTAATTCACTTTGAATTTTTGTAAAAAAAATAAAATAAAGTCAATAGTACTTTGTTTTTTTATCAGAAGTACTAATTTGTTTTTTCTAGGTAACTACTTTGTTAAAGCTAAACATAACATTAAAACACATAAATATTTGATAACATTGTGAATCAATAATATGATGTATTAAAAAATGAGTATTAACAAAAAAATAAAAGTAAGTAATGGAATGTCAATAAAAAAAGTTATCAACAGTTTCCTAAAATATATCAATAAAGAGAAACAAATTCTTAATTTGGTATTACTCATAAGACAATATCGAACTTAAGTGACTTAAATTGATGCTGAAAAGCATTTTGGAAAATTGTCAATAGATTTTATCTTATTTCATCTTCAAAAATATGTCATCAAATGTCTCTATCAGATATACTAACTTTTATATATTTATTTATATGTAAAAATATATTTGTCATTAAATAAATATGCTTCTGTTTTTTCTCTCGCATTTTCTTTTTATTTTATACTATATTTATATCTTTTTAATTTCTTTCTTTTACCTTGTTTCCTTTGTCAATTTTTTATAAATCAAACAATACATAATTATAGTAGTGGTAAAACAGTAAATAAATGACAAAAATAATATATTTTAATAAGGATGATTGATGTAGGTGTAGACATAATTATGTTGACATAAATGTTATTGTAAGGTGACGTGTCAATTATTGATTTTTTGATAAATATTACATTTTTAAATTAAAATTTAAGACCTCTTTTATAAAATAAAAAGGATTAAAAAAAAAACATGAAATGTCTTAAATTTGATGATTATGATGATATGTGGTCATAGGGGTGGTAATTTAAAAAAAAATATTGATATACAAAAGAAATTTGATAACATAAAGATAAAACTAAAATTAACCAAATATAGATAGGAGGGTAATATAGAAATTAAATCAAGTATAAAATAGAAATCACAAATTTAAAGTAGCGTTAGTTTCTTCTGAATGTTGTGTAGTAACATTTAATCTTTTAGTTTTATTTATAAAGTTTAACTGTAATTTTAATTTTTTATTTATTTTTATTGAATTTTATTTAATGTCCACTTATTTTTTTAAATATGAACTTTTGATCCCTCGGTTTAAAAATTGTTGGGATTTTATTTAGTCTCTTTTCTATTCCGCATTTTTTAGACACTTTTTAAATTTTTTTTAACAAATATAATTTTCTTAGAATTTATACTAATAAAATATAATAAAATTAATACAACAAGTTTTATATATATATATATATAGATAAATTATTCAATAACGAAGGATAAACTAAAACAAACATACTCTAGCATACCTCGTTAACAATTTAACTACTACCTATTATTAAATTTTTATACGTTAACCATTGATATAATGTCATTTTTTTCTCATTGATATATGTCATATTTTTAGTCCCCTCATTTTGGTCCCTCAAACAGAATTTTAGTAAAAAATTCAATGAAATGTCATTTTTTTAAGCCGCACAATATCATCTATGATCATATATTTCAGATATAATTGTTGCACAACGAGATTTTGAAGCATGATGCTACTTAAATAAGCGCAAAAAAATAATACTTTATCAAATTTTGGACTAAAATTTTGTTCGGGGACTAAAATTAGAAAGAAATAAAATAAAGAGACCATTTTCGTAATCCAGCTAAAATAGGAGGATCAAAATTACAATTAAGTTTATAAAATATAAGAATATGATAGAATGTTCAAGGGAGGTGATATAATAGACTTATCCCACAAGAAGTAACTTAATAACGAATTATAATTCTATAGTTGGACACAGTCTTCCCTTTTTACATCAAAATATAAACCAACCTAAAGTAGTAATAAAATATAATGGTGCTGCCAAAAAAAAGAGCAGAACATGAGGTGATGAATTTCTGTTATGCAGTTATGCCCAAGAGAAACAACTCTCCCTCTTTCTTTCTCTCTCTCCCACACACTCTCTTTCGCACCTTGATTTGCTGCAGTTAAATTTGCAACCGTGCGATTAAGATCGGATGGTTTAGATTCGAGCTCAATAGTTTTTGAATTATACAATAAAAATCGACGATGATCGGTGTCCTGGAGAGAAGAGAATGTGATTTGTATTTGGCAGTATTTTGTGTCCTTTTGTTTCATTCCAAATCCGTGACGAATAGGGATTACTCCACTCCTCATCTCAAGTTGGGAAGCATTTATATTTATATAATGTATTTATTCTATTTTTGTTTCTGCATCAAACAAACTCATTTACGCAGGAAAGTAAAACACAACGCAACAGAATGGTCGAAAACAATCAAAGTAACCAAAACACAAAACCCATCACTCCCAATCCAACACCATTTCCTCATGAACCCTTTCTCAAGAGAGGAATACAAGAACATGATACTGGTGCTCATTACATGCCTCTCTTACCTCTCCAATCCCATGCTTCTTCATCTTCATCTAAGCGCACTAGACTCTACAACTTCGATGATAAGTCTTATCACCCAAATTTTGATCCTAAAGGAAAAAAACCAATCACCGATGATAACAATATCATTATTATCAGTGACACTGACAGTGACGACGGCGGTGATGAAAAACAGAAGAAGGAAATAACAGAAAATCAAATACCTTTGGCTCTTGATACCAATGCTTATAACATTGACAGTGAAAGTGATGATACCAATGATGATACTGATGATGATGATGATGATGATGATGATGATGATTATAGCACCGATGATGAGACTCCGAGGAACAAGTACAAGATCCAAATAAACCAATACGAATACGAAGAATGGAGGAGACTTTGGCACAACCGTATGTACAGAGACTCTGCAAAGAGATATGTACCACGATATAATATTCCATTCGGGGCAACGATAACTTATGTCCCTCGAACGAAATATGAAAATTGTGGTTCTCCAACTCCTTTCTCTGAAGCAATGGAAGTTATTCAAAAACGAGTCCTCAAATGCAAATTAGATGATTGTTTTGATGAATTACCTACATGGTTTCCCAAAAGGAATTATGGAGAAGAATTGGTTTTGGAAAGGTCTAGTGTTCCTTCATTGCAAGAACTTTCACTTAACATTCTTGCTAAACATGCTGATGCAATCGTTTCACTTGATGGTGTTTCGGATGAGCTTCAACAAAAGCTTTGCAAATTGGTGTGTGACTACAGAAAAATGAAAGGTCACTTTCTTGAACTATTTCTTAGAGAGTTTCCAACTGAAGTTCGGATTAAAGATTGCTCCTGGATGACAGAAGAAGAGTTTACTAAATATTTTGGAAGGTTGGACCCTTCCATATTGGAGGTATGTTCATTTAATTTCGTAGTTGTTTCATGTATATCAGTTGCTGTTTCTTGTAATTTTGCTACAATTCAACTTTTTTATTTTGCTATAGGAATTTTGTGGGGATATATTTTTATTGGTCAGGATTTATCAAATTGTGACATTTTTATATTGTTCGGCAGATCTGTAACTCGAATGTTGTTCATGATATGTGTTTCTTGAAAAATATTTAGCTCATGAATTATTATTATTCCATATACAGCTTTTGAAATGAAATTTCTAGCTCAACATTTGACCATGTTTATTATTATTCTTGTTAACCAATCAGATATCTATTTGAGTTTTTCCTTTTATGCTTCTACCACATGATCTTAATTCAGGTTATACATTTATTTGTGGAATAGGTGATACAACTTGACCAATGTGGAAGAATTATAACTGATGATACATTGCTTGTTACTTTGGCAAGGTCACCAAACAGCTTGGCTAGATTGATTAGTCTATCACTCAGCGGTGCATGCCGTCTTACTGATAAGGGCTTGCAATCACTAGTTTCTTCTGCAACAGCACTTAGATCCTTAAATCTAAGCCAATGTTCCCTTCTCACATTTCCAAGTCTTAATATTTTGGCTGATTCATTAGGATCACTTTTGAAAGAGTTGTATCTTGATGATTGCATACTCATTGATGCTACTAAAATTTTGTCGGCATTGAAGCGACTCAAACAATTAGAAGTGTTGTCACTGGCTGGTGTTTCTACAGTTAGTGATGAATTTATAAAGGACTACATCATTGCATGTGGTCACAATATTAAGGAGCTTGTTTTAATGGACTGTGTGTAAGTACTATTCGAGGAATTTGGATTGTCTGTTGTCAGCAATCCATACATTCACGCAATTATCATGTTGGTGATCGTTGGATTGAATCCAACTACCACATATATAGTGAATGTGTGGATTGCCGACTGCATGGAATATAAATATGATTCATACATGAGATGTATTTTCCTTATTCTTTCATATATTGTTAAAAATTTCTTTTCAATTTAGTCTATTGGTTTATATTTCTCAATGTGCAGAAATTTGACGGATGCATCGATGAAAGTCATTGCTGAACATTGTCCTGGGTTGCATGCTCTTAATCTTATGAACTTAAACAAATTGACGGATTTATCCCTAGAATATCTTGCAAATTTTTCTCAGGCATTGCGTACATTGAAGCTCCGCCGCAATCCATTCAGGTGGTTTCTTGTTTGATGGAGTTTTCTACTTGTACTTTTTGATGCATTGCTTTTTCTAGTAATTACTAGCTTTTTATTAGGATGAGTAATTTTGTTTCGGAGATAGCATATACAATAGAAAAAGTTACTTTTGTGGTACAAAATTTCTCGAACATTTAGTTTAAAGAGAATTATTTGCCCACTGTCTCTCTTCCATTTTTACCTCCCGATTTATATTTTCTCTCTATTCTTCATGTGTGTCTCATTGATATCTTCCTTTCTTGAACTACAAGTAATCACATTTATAATATCATTTTGTTTTCAAGGATTAGATAACACCATTCTATATATCTTATTACCAAGTATATGTCTGCTTAATATGCTTGACCTGTCCTAGATTCCAATTGCTTAATATCTTAAACTTTTTCTTTGCTACAGCGATGAAGCGGTTGCTGCATTTTTGGAGATAAGTGGAAAATCCTTGGAAGAACTTTCACTTAATAGCATTAAGAAGGTAATGGTTTCTTGCCAAATGTCTGTCACGTTAAAGTTAAACACATTAGCACTTAGAAAATTGTAACATGTTATTTCTGCAAAATTAAAGTTTTATTGATTAATTTTTTGAGTGTAAATTTGTCCAGGTTGGCCTACAGACAACCTTATCACTTGAAGACTTGGCCAAGAATTTGCATACCTTAGATCTATCATGGTGTCGAAATTTGACTGACAATGAGCTCGGTTTTATTGTCGATAATTGCTTGTCGCTGAGGTTACTTAAACTTTTTGGATGCTCACAGGTAAGTAAACCTGTCATTTAAAAATATATCAACATGATTCATAGAGTCTTATTTATTGGAAAATATTTTGAATGTTAAATACTTTTGCAGATAACAGATGTTTTTCTTAAAGGGCACTCAAACTCAAAGGTTCAGATTATTGGATTGAGGTTGAGTCCTTTATTGCAGCATATGGAAGGGCCTAATCCTCGTCAAGGTGTTTTGCGTTATTCATCAGTCTCACAGTAGACTTTGAAACCCAAATGAAGTGTAGATGGTGAGATTTGGCATAACTTGTTGATCTAGTAGAAGTACAGTCAACTTTTTTTTTTTTTAATATGGTGTTAAGTGTTAATTGAAGAGACATGAAGTGTTAATTTGGCATAACTGGTTTTTCATTTTTACAAGTTTATGAGAATACCAGCGCAAGATTTGAAAATTTGTGATTTTATGATTTTGATGTTTGTTTTACTCATTTAAGATGTTTTGGATCTTGACTTACTTAAATAATTTGACTTTAAATTTTTCGTGGTAGGTTTTAAAGATCATGGAATGGGTTATTAATTAGTTATCGATCTATTTTTTTTTTTTTACGAAAGGAAATAAAATTAACCAAACCAATGAATCAAGTAGACAAACACCTCTTAAATTGCCTGAAATCATGAACTAGGTCTAAGACATGGTCTATTAACGAAGAAATAGTCTCCATTAAAAATTATTTGGTGAGAAAAAATTATGTTTACCGATTAATGCACTTTCAAGTAGTTACACGTCTCTTCTATTTTCAAATATAATATTAATTAAACTCAATCTCAAATATTTTATGTATTTTTACTAGTTCATCGATCTTTTGACCTTTCTTGATCTCCTAGCATTCTCTTTTATTCTCTTTTATTTCCACAAGCCCACTCAAACTCCAATTACATCAACTTCAATTGTTCTTGTGGGAGGACATGTGCCCTTATCATCTTCAACTTCTTTTTTGTTTAATATTTGTGTATTTGATTTGAATCGAATCCGGCATTGAATCGAATTCAACTTTTAGAAGTGATATTGCTTGGTGGCATTCCTTCTGTTAGGGTTGAATCGAATCTCAATGTTTTGCAAGTCTTTGTTTAGCTTAAAAAGATATGTTATAGGATTCCGGTGTTCATGAAAGTATAAATCCTTGACTTAGGAGTATGTAATTAGATTATGGTAATATAAATATGTATTTTAAGGAAATGAATTTTTCCATTTATTTACTAAATTAAGTATAAAAAAAACTTAAAAACAATGTGGACAGGCAAATTGTTGTTATTCTATAGTAATAACATGATGAGGGATGGTCACAATTCACATATGAATAGAAATTCCGAAGAAAGATAGCCACACCAAAGTGACCACAACAAACAACAGCAACAATAAGAAGTGAAAATGAGGAAATTAAGATGCTGAGAAGTCTGATGGTTGAAAATCAGTCTTCACCCACTGCCCATATTTGCTTGTAATTTTGTCATCAAACTCTTTATCTTTAATTTCATCAATCTTAATTATATTTGCAGTGGATTCCTCTTGCACTTTAGCAATCCTTCTACTCCTCCTCCTAGCCAAACTCTCTTTCTCTGCTTCAAGTTCCTCATAATCTTTCACCAAACAACTATGCACTACACAACTCAACACCAACACAACAAACTGCAACATACACATAACCACCAAAGCCCCACATTCAAGTCTCACCAAAAGTTTAGCTTCTTTTGGGTCCCGCGACGACTTTAACATGGAAAGGCTTGCTTTCTCTTTGGTGAACAATGCGAATATCGTGAGAACTTGTCCTATCAAGGAAGCGAGTGTGAGCGAAATGTGAGTTAGAAAACATAAGTGTGTGAGGTGGGAATAGAAACCTACAAAAGATGAGAGAAGTGAGATGGTGGAAACCATGAGGAATGCCATGCCAAATGAAGTTGGTGGTATTTTGAGGAGAATGGTGGGTGCGAATGAAGCGCCGGAGAGGATGAAAAGTGTGAAATTCAAAGAACAAAGGAGGAGGAGGGTGAAGGAACATGTTTTTTTAAGCTTGGAAGAAGCCATTTTTTGTTGTTGTTGTTGTTGTTGAGGAAAAAGGATGGTGAAATTGAATTTATATTAAGGAGGTTGAATGGTGCCGTTAAAGATTGATGTAACGGCTAGTATAAGGGAGACCCCACTTAGATTGTGTAATGTAATATTCCCTCCGCAAGGTATTCAAACTGCCTCGAATAATGTGATCATCAAACTTGTACTGTCCTCTGCCACTTTATATGATTGGAAATTGGAATTCATTTGGAGCCATTTTATAACAGTAACTTGTAGGTGTAATCAAAGTGTGATAATAACGTACCAACATTTTGCACCATTTGTCATCGATTAATATTGATGCAACAAAACGAGTAAACGGTTACTTTTATTCGAAAATGTGTAACACACATTATTAGTTACTTCCCGAGTAATATACATTCAAATTATTAAAAAAAAATATAGACGTATATACCTCCTGTTAGCGATTTTTTATATGAAACTATCTGTTAGAGATACATTTGATAATCAAATTAACTATGGAAAAATACATTTACTCGAGTATTTGTAGACGTCCTTTCGCTAGCCTATCATACCATGAGTTTCTACCGAAGATTGCCAAGGAAATGAAATAAATACTTGCCAAGGAATGTTGTTTCACTTAGCAAAGATTTGGACTCATTTCTACAAGAACACTAGTTCAAATCTCGCTGCCTATGTAAAAACTTCATTGATGATTAATATATAAGAAACTTTGTAAGCACACTTTAAGTAAGCTTTCCATAATCTAATGAGGCCCAAGAATCCAACATACCTAAATTTTATCTATCATAACAATTTTAGTCCCTACTATGAGTTCGACAAAATTAATTTACTCGGCACATCGGCATTTATTTGTTGATTTTGTCTATCTTTAAAAAGAGAAAAAAGTAATTTGTATTAAAATGCTTCTTTTCTAAAAGAAGATTGATATATTCATTTTTAGCTAAATTGAAATTTGAAAACAACTAATTTTAACCAAATATCTATATTCTACTAAAATCATGTTGAGAAATTATACACCCTCTCCCTCACTTTAACTTTCTACCCCCCATTTTAAATGAAAATACCATTTTGTCCATTAAAAAAGTTAACCACTCCATTATTCAATCTATTTTTCAAAACTTCCAAAATTTTCAAAAAGTGAACTTTTTTGACATTTTCAAAACTTTTGATAAACGCAAAAATTTCGAAACGTAATTTTTCAAAATATTTTGATATTTTTGAAACTTTTGATAAATCTAAAACTTTCGAAATGTATTTTTCCAGAATTGATCAAAAAATTTGAAACTTTTAATTAATTTAAAAGTTTCAAAACTTCTGAAATAGAGAAAATTTCAGAATTTTCGAAACTTTCGAACAATTCAAAACTTTCGAAATAAGAAAATTTTCAGATTTGGAAACTTTCAAAATTTTCTAGATTTGGAAACATTCAAAATTTTCCAGATTTGAAATTATACGAAACTTTCCAAATTTTCAAAATGTAATTATTATTTCAAAAATTTGAAACTTCCGAAAAAGTTCAAAAAATTTAGAGTTTTCTATTTCGAAAGTTTTAACTATTTTGTAAGTTTCAAAAGTTTTGAAAATTGTCATTTCGAATATTTTAAAATTTTGTTTAGTCAAAAGAGAAAAATTGTATTTTTATAAAAATGAGGGGTGGAAAGTTAAAATCTTGTAAGTCTCAATCATGTTTGACAGGCAAAATCCATTTCAGCACATCATTGGAAAACCAAACCGACACGAATTCATCTATCTTCACTTTTCGAGTGTGCAATACAAGCAATCAATTATTGAAGTTATTAGCTCCAATTGACACAGACACACACTCCTTTCTCTCTCGAACCAAGTTGTTTAATATGTGGATTTAAGAAATTAGGAACATCTTAAATTAAGATCTAAAATACTAATTATAGTCTCATGTAAAAAACATCAAACAGGCAAAGCAAGGTAAATAACTTGACTCTGTTGCAATAATGCATGTATGCACAAAGCAAATAGCCGTTTTGACTACCGTGAGAAATTTTTCTCCCATCAACTGCTCCATAATTTCAAACTGGAGGGCCATCCACAAAATTCAAATAACCTTACAGCCTACAGGTATCAGCTTAACTTCACTTTGAGGCTTGTGGTCATTTCAAAAACAGGGAGTGGCAAACTTCAAAATTTAACTTACATCCTGCAGAAACTGTATTCAGATTAGAAAAGCCAGTATTTTCGAGCAACAAGAAGCCCAATATGAAGCTGAATAATTTACAGTACCCTAAACCCACCACAACTACTAGTGCAATATTTTTTAACGATAAAAGTGTTCTGCCAAAAATATAGAGAAACAACATTATTGGCACCGTAAACTTGAAAAAAAGTTTATATCTACAATCTAGATAGTAATATGTATCTCTCTTATCATTTATAGGGGATTGAAGGTTATACCTTGTTTACATTCTCTTTTATTGCATTCTTTGCCCAGATCAATCAGCATCACTGTGGGTTAAGATGGCCTCAACTCTATCAAGTGATGCTTGTAGCCGTCCCGACTGCATATTGAACATTGGCTCACCGGTACCTAGACCCCTGTTTAAAGTTTAAAATAGTCAATCATTCCTTGAATAATTGCATGACAGAACAAATATAGCATATACTTTAGACGCATCAAAAAATCATTCATGTATAATAATAGCTCATCCAAAAATCATTTATTTTAACTTGCCCAGTAAGCTCAGGAAGAACATAGTCTGCTCTCCATCCAAACCGTAAATCAAAGCCAGGGAACAAACCAACCGATGTCTTATTTCGGATTCGGGATACACCATCTCCACCCAAACATGTGGTGAGCTTCCATTTCCAACCAGTAGCATGCATTTTAAAACTGTGCCCTACACCAACCTGTGCTGATTACGTCAGTGTGAATAGCTTACAAAAAGTTGGAGATCCTCTTATCAGCACATAAACCATAACACAGAGGAATTAATACATACAAGCACACCGTAGAAGCCATATTTATTATTACTTCTGGTCCTATATATAAGAGAAAGTTGGATCAATCAAAATTGATGTATTTGGTCCAAATTTTGAATCAGCCACATCAACTTTTGTTAAGCTAAGTTTCTCTTATATACAGGACCAAAGGTAGAACTATTTTTAAGCATTTCTGCAGTGATTAATATAAACATGATAGCCATGTCATGACTGAAAAAACAAAAGAATTAGACATCATCAAACCTGAAGATTCAAAAATCTAGTAAGTGGGATCTTTTTTGAGAGAATGCGAACATCATGATGAATAGGCTCATAAATGACCTTCCATCTCCATTCAGGTGTCAGAGGCTTAAATATAAGCTTTGCTTGACATTCATTGATTGGGGCATTATAGACCTGTACCCAAAAAAAAAAAAAGATTGATCTCCTGAATAAGTAGTAGCCACTAGACAGCCATCATATTGAAAACAATGGACTAGGAGAAACTGTAAAAAACGCCACAACATTAGCCTATTAACTGAAGAGATCCAGCTAAGTTAATGGTTAAACTTCACACAGCAGTAAACCTATTAATTGAGAGTTCTCTTTGAAACTTCTTGTATGCAAGGAACATATGAAATAACCACATAGACATGATAAAAAGACAAAATCCAACAACAAGGTCGTAATGCAATTCGAAACAAAGAGTAGTCTATTTTCTGTACCAAGCATGATGAACTGATAAAGCATTATTTAAATATTAGCTTAGTGGATTCAAGCTACAAAACAGTAAAATGACTCTAATACCACATTAAAAAAAAAAAAAGAAGAGATTTAAACAGGAACTGGGGCACTCTTTTAATTAGGGGTTTTGCAGCTTTACACAGTAACATCCTTTGTAGTGATAAAACAGAAACCCTAAATCCAAACCAATAAAACAAGGTAATAACTACAAGTTGAAGGAACAATTAAGAATTTGTCTCTGAATATGGTTGAAAAATGACATTTAAGTAAGTAACATGCAAGAAAGAAGAGTAAATCGAAGGTATGAGGAAATGGAAAAGAAGAAAAAGAACCTCCATATTGAGAGCAACACGAATACCCTGAATTTCTTTACGGAACTTGAGGAATAACTCAGAAGGCATAAAATTGATGTTGTATAATTCATCCCAAGGAGATGGTTCCTCAACCCCGTTAGTAGAGGAATCCATAATACAAAAATAAACTTGCAGAGACGAGGGAGAACTAAGAAATAGTATTGTAGCTAACGAGGAATTGAGTCCCAATACTCCTTCAACCCGTTGGCGTTTTCTTCCTCTAATTTGTAAGGCTCAGTTTGATAATTTTCTTTTTTTAATGAAAAAATACTAGAAATTAAAAAACAAAAGGGCCAACGTGTTTTGGAAAAGAAAATGATATTGAATAAATTGGTGTAGGAAAATTTTGAAGGACTATAAGAAATTAGTCATTATATAAATTAAAATACTATTTTAGTCATTGAAATTGACTCTTTAGTCTTTTGATTTCTTCAAAAATTTAAATTAATCATTTAACCATTAAAATAGTTTATAGTTCATCCACGTAGACTTTTTAACGATTAATTTAAAGCTTTTGTTGAATTAAATATAAAATGATAATATTTTACATTTTTAAAGATTAATATAATAATTTATCTAAAAATATCTTTTTTAAGAGTAGAAGTATATATACATACTCTAATTTTAAAAGAAATTATTTAGTCATTATATACATAATTTATAAATTTCTTTTACATCAAAACACTTTTTTTAATATTTAATAAAAAAGTTGATATATATATATATAAGGGTTTACTAATATTTGCTCAACTTTTTAGTTGGGTAAATCGACAAGCTATGTCTAAGTATGACTTTTTTAACTTGCACCAACTAATTAAGTAAGTGTAAAATTTACTAATTTACACCCACACAATAACTAGTTAGTGTAGCAAATCCCATATATTCTTCTCAGCAACATATTATATAGTCAATAATACATTTCATTATCATTTATTACAATATGTAGACGACACCATTCTTATTGGGGAAGGGTCGTGAGAGAATTTGGGGAGCATCAAATCTATTTTCAGAAGTTTGGAGCATGTCTCTAACTTGAAGGTGAAAATTTTCAAAAATAAACTATATGGAGTCAATCTAAAAATGCTCTATGGTTTGACCTTTTGTCAGTTAGATATGGTCCTCTCCTTGCAAACCCGTTTCAAAGAAGATGATATTGATTTCTAGAATCATAAATGGATTGGCAATAAACCTATAAAGGAGGAATTTCCATCGTTATACTATGTGTCGCTAAATTCAATGAGAATGGTATTGGGCATGGAATTCACTTTTTGGCTCATATCATGTCACCGAGCTGTAGAGGTTAGATGCAACACTACATAATATTTGTCCAAACTTAACACTAAATGATAGTTGGAGTTGGATACCAGATACCGGTTTATGTTTTTCGTAAAATCCTACTATAATGTTGTGGTTTTGATTTTCATAAACAATTGATCAATAATCCTGCTTTAATACCGGTTTAGGTTTAGACCTAAATTTTGATAATAGGCCAAATTTAGTGACAAACTATCATTGTAATTTTCACGTCACATTAACAACCATGCAACAATGATAGTGATATGATAAAGTAATAAAATCTAATTGAAAGTCAATATTAAATAATTTTGTATCAACGATGCTTTCTTTTTAATCCCTAAAAAAAATTGTTGATTTTTAATTCCACATTTTTTTGTCAATTAATATATTTTCTGTTGTGACATAATATGGAGGAACAACACATTTTATTTTAAACCGGCCTAATCCTTGGTAGTAACTAATTAGTACTATCATGGTACTATTTTCTACCAATGAAATTCTCACAATCGAAAACTTTACTGACCAATCAATGTCCTATTCGTTGGTGATATAACTTTTCGTAACTAGAATTTTTAGAATTTTCGATAAGAATGTAAAATGATACCCTTATCCTTCTTACTGTGACACCAATCTCAATTTTCCTTTCCAATGTTTATACTTAATAATTTTTGCTGTTTAATTTGTCACAAGAACCCAACTCAACAAAAAACGAATGTAACACTTTGGAGGGTTAGAAGTTAGAACACGAGTTGCACTTGCAATCCAAAATCTTCACATACCAAATGATAATAACACCAAATATTTAAATAACTTTATATAGACAAGCGTCAACCCAACAAATGTAATTACTAATATTTTCAACGAATAATATTATATAAGATTTCTTTTTCAATTGATAGCAAAATCAATTGATTTAATATTTATCAAGAACTTTTTATTAAATAAAAAAAAAAACCAGAACTTATTAAATAAAAAAAATTCAGAACTTCTTATTAAATAAAAAAAAAAATTGTTTTATAGAGAAACATAAAACGATGTGGTTGGTTTAATAGCCTTGGATACATTCTGATATAAATTTGATAAAAACCACACATGCAATTTTATTCATTCAAATCAACTATACATGATCCAGAATGATAATTCAAACCAAGTCTCCTCATTAAATTAGCCACCTATAATAATTTGTCTACATCCCAAATCCAGATCCAAAAGCAGAAGCAGAAGTACTAGTCTCACCAGTACTTGCATTTCCTCTTTTGGGAACAAACTTTCTAGCCCAAACATGTTTCCCATTAATTGAAAACTTGACTTTACTAGCCCCTCTCAAAATCATATCAATAGTATTCACCTTATGAAAAACAATCCTCGCAAAAAGTGCTTGTTCATTTCCTGCCACTTCCTGCATAAACAAAGCCTCAATACAATCGCCATAAGCCATTGTAAAAAACTCTCTCACTTCCCATTCTTCCACACGATACCCTTTTGAAAATGTCACAAACAATGTCCTATCATCCGCTGGTACTACTACTACTACACGCCCCTGTTGTTGCACTTGCACCCCTGCACCAACACCAATATTGTTTCCTACTGCAGCGCCCAGTCTCTGACTTGGCGCTGCAATGGAACCAAACCAGAAATTATTGTTCTCCACCATTCTCTCCGCCGCGTTCCTCATCATGGCTTGTTGCATGATGTCGCTAAACGCTCTTAAACAAATTTCTTGTCCTATTCTCGACATCCCTTCTTTTGCTTCGACGCGATTTTCGTCAAAGAACTTCAACGAGATTTCCTTGTCCATTAGGCTTTGAAGAAGAGGAATGTCATTGGCTTCAGAAAATGATGATGACACTGCTATTAAATTGTTAACACAAGTGAGACATATTAGAGATTCATCAGCAACTTCATTGATCAAGATAATAGGTAAAGACATGATTTTTTTTATAATGTTGCGAAAACCAACTTTTTCTAACCAAAGCCACATAGAAAGCATATGAATGGATTCTGATGGGTCACGTGAAAGGTTGATGACAAGGATTCTGTAGAGGTCTCTGTCCATTTTGTGGAACAGAAGAAAATCCTCTTGGGAAGTGAAAAAGGGAGAAGAAGAATCCATGGAAGAAAAATAAAAGAAAAAAAAAACAGTGATATGTTTCAAATTGGGAAAGTTTTGATGTATAAATAGTAGAAGGAAATGAAAGGGTATATGTATGAGTCACGACTATTGGTCACATGAGACATGTTCATATGCATGGAGAGACGTGTTTTGTGAGTGTTTGTGATTATGAGTGGGTTTATGTTATGAAACTTTGAAGTGTAATCATTACGGAAAAAAATCAGTTATCGGTTTCTTTTTTTTTTTTACAAAACACCCTTATAGGTTTGATATATATTATAGAATAGAAATGAGAAGAATGTGAAGTATACCGTTACAAAAAAACAGATTAAGAAAATCTGATTATTCTCAGGTTTAGTTGTTGTGATTGAGTGCAAATATCACATACTACTCTATCTATCTTAAAATATAAGTAAAATGTAAAATTTGATCTAAGAAAACTGTGATACATCAATTTTTTTGATTTTATATTTATATTTTGAGATTAAATATATATATATATATAATATCAAGGTAGAAAACCGTGAAGATTGTTACATATTTGAAGTGTTTGGATACTTTCTCAACAATTGCACCATACATATATATTGTACTCGTTGGATCTAACTTAAAAATATTTCTTAAATCCAGTAATCTAGACCAGTGTAATCATTGTAGTTCAAAATGGACATTTTTTTTGTTTTAGTAAACAAAAATGAGCAATTATATACATTCGTTGAAAATTGATATAAAAACTATATTTATTTAATTAAATAAACTTGTAGAATTATGTGTGTTATTTTTTTTATAGTTATAGGTCAAAACCTATGGAAAATAAACTTGTTAATTTTAAACTGATGTGAGAAATATAGACTTAAAAAAAGCCATAGTAATGATATGATAGTTTGAGGGATTAGTTGTGCCCCTTTCACACAATCCTGCATTGGCAGATTCAACAAGTCACTAGCAGCGTGAACAATGCAATACACTCGTATATGTAACTGTAAAAGCATCTAATTTTGGCCAGATTTCCATAGAGTCTTTTTCGTTTGTTTAAAGGATTTTGATAGAAATTTTTTTATAATTAAATATATCAATTTTTATTTATATTAAAAAATTAAATTATACACAATTAATTAAAACATTTAATGTATTACAAATTTTAAGATTTATATGCACTATTTTTTAATATTTAATTTTTTATTAGCAGGGTTACACCATTAAAAAAAAGGTTAAATAAATATTTAATCTCTATAAAATTTGAACATTTTGTTTTAGGTCCCAATTAATTTTTTGTTAACTTCTTAGTCCTTAAAAAATTTATTGTTCTCTTTTTTATCTTTGATTTTAACTTTAATTCAATTATGTGTATCCTACAAATTTTTGAATGATTTTTAATAGGTATGCTTTGAAAGTTATAAAAATCTTTCACTCAAAAATTTAGAATTTTTTAACAAAAATTTGAATTGAATATCAATTTCTAAGTATCAAAAGCTAAAAAATTCATATTAAACTCATCCATTGTTAATTTAGATTTTTGCAAGTGAAATGTTTATAATGGCATAAATATGATTGTGATAAATCATTTAAAAATTTGAATATATAATACACATGAAATGACTTAAAAACATAGACTAATTAAAAATGAAAACGGAAAATATTTAGATATTAAAAACTTAATTGCCCTTTAAAAAATGCATTAAATAAAAGTATATAAACTTAAAATAAAGTATATCATACTACTTATCACGAAATAAAGGTTTAAATATATTTTATGTCCTTTCAAATATAATTTATTTTAATTTTAGTCTCTATAATTTCTTTATTTTTTTTATTTATACCCTTGCAAATTCTAACAAGTATTTAAAAAGTCTTTTATGAATTTTTTTTAGTAAAAAAATGGTAACATGACTAATTTTGGATAAAGTGGCACATACCGTGTAGTTATTATTGACTAGACAATATTTAATATTTAATATTTAAAATTAAAATTAAAATTTATTTTACTAACTCATTTAATTATTTAATTAAAAATTTAAAACTAATTAATTAATAAATCAATTAAATAATATAAACTCAATAATTTTCATCTTCAACCCCACAATTTTTAATAAAAACTCAACAACCTTAATCTTCAAGCCTAATTTCTTTATCTTCAATTAAATCACAAATTCTCATACCTGATCTAAATCCTAAAAAATTTAATCTCTCATTTTTTTACACGACATCTATTATGGACATGTTCGTCTTCTTGTACTTTGGCTATGACCTCCTATTATGGTCTTAGTCTCTCTTATTCTTTTCACTTTTTCATAACAGTCGTTGAAATTTTCTTCTTAAATTTTCTTGCATAGTCAACAATAATTACAAGTCACAATGTGTCACTTCATCCAAAATTAATCATGTCGTCATCTTTTTAATAAATAAAATTCATAAAGAACTTTTTAAAAACTTGTTAGAATTTGTAATAATATAAATCAAATAAAAAAATTACAAAAACTAAAATCATAACAAAAAAATATTTACAAGTACTAAAAATATATTTAAACTTGAAATAAAATATCATAGTGAAGTGTTGTTGCCTTACTATGGGTGGGGGGCTAATATTTGAAAACATGATTTTCAAGAATTAAACTTCAATAACTGTTTTTATCAACAACAAAAAGTCATTCAATGAATTTTATTGTGACCAAAACAAGAGATTTTTCATTTTCCATTTTGCATTATAATTTTGAATTGTTGTATAGTTAAAATATTAGCTATAGTATAAATACGAAATATGACTATAATAATAATAATAATAATAATAATAATAATAATAATAATAATAATAATAATAATAATAATAATAATAAAGTAATAAAAATAAAATTATTATTAATTAAAATAATATTAAATTGTCTATCGAGATTGCAAATTCTAATTGATCTTTGAGTTGACCCTTCTTGGACTAACCTATGACAACACAATCTCTAATCTCTCTATGACAATCTTCACGATTCCATACACTTCAAGTGAATACTAACTTTTTTTTTAATTAAATGAATTCATTATTTTACAAGAGATGACATTCGTGTACTTGTTTGTTTGATTTATTAGGTCGATATGATAGTCAAAGTCTTTTGTAATTGAATGAGACTTTCAAATACTTCAGTCAAATTTATCTCTAAACAATCGGTATTTTTTTCTCTTTTCGTTGTTAAACATTAAGTAAAACAAAACATGCACATATTTGTTTGTTTAGCTAGGTTCGTGAGAGTCAATGCCGTGTTGGATTGAATGAATCTTTTACGGGTTTTAAGTTAAAATTGATCAAAACAATCATTTGTATATGCTTGCACTAAATACAAATTAATATCCATCAAATATTTTATTAAATTTATAAATTATTTGTGTATCATATGTCTTTCAATTCTATTATCTATATATTAAGGTCTTTTTATAAATAAAAAATTTGTTTTAATTTTTTTATTTTTAAAAGAATAAAATTCTGTCGATCTAAATTTCGATCATAAAACAAGTAAAATTTTGTTAGTATTTTTCCGACCTAAATATTTTTACAAACAAAATATTACCTATAGAACAAAGCTTTTTTCACCATTGAGATTGTGCATATATTATTGCAAGAGTAAATTACAATTAATGCAAATATATATGACTCAATTCTCATTATAATTATACCTAAAAGTAGCTTAACTTTAATATATTTTTTTGGGCAGTACTTTAATATACTTTTAGTGCAACAAAACTACACCATTGATGACATTAACAGGTTCTTAAAATTTATTGTAAATTTGATAACGTTGATGCTTTTGAAATATGTTATTTAAGTATATTAAGATCCCAAAAAAAGCTTTGTAAGAAAGTTTTGTAAGAATTCTGTCAACTATTTTCTCTTAATTCATATAAGAGATTAAAGATATAGTATCTACTAGCGTAAAGTTATTTTACACTAACAATTAATTAAAACGTGTTAGTATATATGTAATTGATTGTCGGTGTAAATTAATGTAAAATAATTTTATATTGACATGATATATTTTATAAAATATTTAGATAGATTCTTAGAGTTTATTTTAATTGAGGAATTAAAACTTCTAAACAATTGAAATGCTCCAATTGTATTCCCTTCATTAATAAACTTTGTTGTTTGAATTGAGCAATTGTTTATTTAAAGTTATATTTTTTTTATAAATTTTCTAAGTTTTGGGGGAAGTAAAAGTTAAATTTAGATTGAAATTAAAAACTTTGAAAAAAATTGAAGGACTATTTTGCAAATTTTATAAATCAATTTGCAAAATTTGAAGAAAAAAGGATCAATTTGCAAAAAAAAATGAACAATTGTAAATATAAAAATATGTATCTTTTGTGATTCAATCGTGTATTAAAAGGTAAAGAGAGGAATTTTAAATTTTTTGTTCTTAAATAATATTAAAAAAAATTAAATTAAATTTTTGATAAAATACCTCATAAATACCATTTTTAAATTTCTAACAAAAATAATTTATAAAAAATAATTTTAATTGCCCTAAAAAATTATATTCCTTTATAAAAATTATATTCCAAACACTATATTTTTCAATATTCTCTTTTTAATAATTAAGTAAAATTCATATGGATTCGTTAAATCAATAGAATTCATTTCTAAAATTATGGAACCTACATAAAGTTTATTAATTACGTAGTGATTGTTCCAAAGTCATTTAATTATTTTTTCTTCCAAAGTGATGAATCAATTATACCACTCTCCTCGATCTCTTGGATGTTCACGCCTTCAGAATTAATTTCTTGAGAGTAACTTGTTTTTGTTTTTTTTCTTATTTGTACCAAAACAATATTGTGTCTTTTATGTTATGCATATTGCATAATGATTGGCTGTACTAATTTCAAAGAAGAAAATAAGTTTACTAGACTAAAATATCTTTTTATAATAATTAGTGGAGTAGTTTTAGGTAGAAAAATTAAATAATATAGAGTTGGTTTCTACAAATAAATAGGAGATTATTTAAAAGAAGTAATGTATAGGAAATAAATTTGCATCCTGGTTGGATTTATATCAATGAGACACGAAATCATACCATTATTGTTAAGAAAGACTTTCAATACTAAAAATTAGTTTTGTCAAATTATAGACTCTAATATTATTATTTGATAATGATGAAAGGGATATAAGATGGCCAAGACTATCTCAAAGTTTGCAAGATTTTTTTAAAAAAATATTAATATTCTTTGTCTATTTATTCTAGATATTTAAGTTATAATTTGATGAATAAAAATTTATCAATGTTATCTATATAAACTAAATACATCAATTTTTTGGATAAAATTACAACTCAACTATTTCATATATAAAAGAATCTGATAGAATAATTTGTACGAAAAATTACAAAAATAACTCTAGTATAATTACAATATAAACTAAATTTTCCAACTTTTCAACTATCTAAATTGTGAATTTTATGTAGAGATATAAAACTAAAGGATCATATCATTCCAAAATTTGTTAAATTAGTTTGATATTTCTTTGAGTTTGAGTCTAAATTGAATGTAACCGATAAACCATCATTTATTGATTTGAGTATCATTTCACGTAATTTAAAATAGATCTCCTAATACTTAAACTAAACCATTATTTCATCTCTTCAATAATAATTAACTCATTTACAACAACAAAATCTAAAAAATAATCACCATTTCAATCCCCAAGGCACTTTTTTTCAGTTGTAATTTTAATTAATATTATTTACATCATTTTGAATAAGTATTAGAGATTTGACTGTCAATATATTTTATAAATTTACGATTTAAATTTTTATATAAAATATAATTTTTTATTTATCGATTAAATTTTTAAAATTTTGATCACTCAATATTTCAATTGTAAGTCTGTCAGTATCTGATAATTACATTGGACTAAGAACACATATACGAGTCCTCTCAACCTTAGGCCATTAAATACATACATGAGTCCTCTAAACATCTTGTGTGATTCTAATTTATACTTGGGAAAATGCTAACAAAAACTCTCGAGGCACTTTTTAAACATTTAAAAAAATATATTGATATATGTATATTCAATTATTTGAAATTTTTTAAAAAATAATTTTTTTTTCTTTCCTTTTTTATTTTTTAACAAGTGTTTTTTAACACATCTGTTAGCATCAGAATTATACTTATACATCAACGGTGTGGTGTCAATAGTGAAATTAATGATTTTGTAATACAGAGAAACCTTTACAGAAAATGTAATACAAAGTATTTTGCTATTATCTTGAAGATCAATTTCGTTCAGGTTATTAATGTTGTGATATCATAGAATAACAATCAAACCAATTAAAGAAAAGTTGAAATTAAATTGTCGTTGCTAATAAGTAGGCTTTCAAGATACAAATATAATTACCAAAAGTTGATATGTAATAATATACAATGACTCTACTCAGTTCACATAGATAACATCCTTCAATCCATTACAAACAAACTCATAAACTCGCATGCTATCAACTAAAAAGTTCAATTTCTATCAAAATCTCAGTGTACTTTATTTTCTTTGTTTCCACTACAAATGACCAAACCAGATATATCATGTCCTTCAGCTACAGAGTGCAGATCAGACCAAGAGTACGAGCGCAAAGGAGGATTTTGTGCAGGAGGACGAGGAATCGAAGCATGTGCAGTTGATCGATTAACATGCTGTGGGTGAAGAGGAGGAAGCGGACAAGGAGGAGATATCGATCGTGAAATGGAACTCTTCTCCTCGTCTGTACTCTCAGTGCTGCACCTCAGATTGAGACAAGATGTTCGTCTACCTATGTTTGAAGATCGCTTCGATAATATTGCACCAACATTATCAGCGTAACTGTGGCTCCTCCCGATCAGTATGTTACGGGCTAGTAAATTCTTGCGTTTTTTAGCATAAGGGTCCTCTGCTTTTACTATCTCTTGCATGGAACTTGCACCTGCTGCATCTGCTAAGCTTGTGAATGATTTTGATTTGCCAATATAAAACTTGGATATGCCTTTCCTGAATCACACAAAACTAATGAGTTGATAAAACTACTCCTGAATCAAAACTTTCATATTATCCACAATCATTATAGTTGAAAGAAAGAGATATCTAGTATTCACAATTTTGGTAATTAGTCTTGTACTTCTTATTTGGTTTAATTACACTTTTGACTCCCTAAATTTTCAATTGTGCGATTTTGGATCCCTAATTTCAATTGAGCAATTTTGTCCCGTACATTTACCTTTTTTTTTAAAAAAAAATATTTTAGTTCCTAACTAAATTTTGACTAATATTAGCAGGAGACCATCTTCTAATATTAATTTATTCATCATTTCTTCTACTTTTTCTTATTTCTTTATTATTTGTTCAACTTCTCCTTGTGGTGTCGTCTTTCTTTATTATTTGTCTTTCTTTCTTCTTTATTCCTTCATCTTCTTCACTGTATTATGATCTCATCTTCGACAGATCATTCAACAACACATTTTGAACTTTGCTCCAAAGAGATACTCAAAGATAAATTACTATATATTTAACTCATTTTTAACTAAAATTAATTCATTTGAAATAATTTTGTCATTGCATAACAGATTGTACAATAAGCAGGATAAGCAAGGGAGAAAAAAATTCTTCACCAGACCCTTTAAAAAATTAATTTATTTCTGTATTTCATTGATTGAACCTAACACAAATGACAAATCTATCTGGCAACCAATATATCATCACGTCGACCTATTCTATTCTTAAATTTCTTGTATTTATCGGATATATCCGTAGGAATAAATAATGAAATGTATTTGGAAACAAAAAGAGTCTACATGCATTTAGTCCAGAGAAACACAAAAGGTAAAGAATGAAATGTATGTATTTAATAAAAAAAAGTATCCTAGACGCATTGCCTTCGAATAATTGTATTCTTCCTCTCACAGTTAGTGATATTTAAAAGAAAAAATAATAATTTCAAAATAAATGTAAATGTAAGATTAATTATTTTGGATAAAGGGAATTTTGACTGTTACTATTCAAGAAATTTAGTTAATTAATGAGTTTATTTTCTAAATCAAATTAAATACTCTCTCATGAATAAATATAAATATAAATGATTTTTAAAAGTTGATGTATTTATCTGATATTTTGAACTAAATATATTCACTTTTTAAAATATTTTTTCTTATATTCCATTTCATAAAAAATAAAAAATGGGCAAGTTAGATATCCATCCTTTCCTATCCATCCCTACTTTACTATGGTCGATTTGACATCCATATGTTTTGATCTAATCTAATAAAACGCATGCAAATCGATCCACTTGCAAGCCATCTGAAATTTGTCATCCCTACTTAGAAGCAAATTCATAATTAATACCAATAATGTTGTAAAATTTCATTATCTAATCTGCAAATGCATCATTTTAGTATTTTAAAAGGAGCAACAAGTTCACCCTGCTAATAGATCATGAGACACTAAAATATAATTTTTCTCTAATTTTCGAACATTATTGAAAGATGCTCTATTTCACAATCTCACCCCTCTTTCTTTGGGATGGTGGATATCTATTATGCTCAATTACACTACTCATAAAGTTTTTTGTTTTTGTTTGAATAATTACACTCCTCATATAGTAATTGTCCGGAACAAGATATATTCTCAAAACCACTTACCCAAAAGGGATTTATATTCCAAGACATAGTAATAAATATAGTCTAGATATTTTAAAGTAATCACTAAATGGAATTTATGTTTATATGATATGATAAATAGTCAAAAGTAACCCCACAACTTGGATGCTCCTTCCCTTCCGGTAATGGTCACTCACACTAACATTTCCTGTTACCACTACAACAACATGTGAGACTTGATTCGACAAATCACCGATTGCTATAAACAACCGTTAAAAACCTGAGCATCTCAAGGGTAAGACGGTAAATTAATAAATCATTAAATCAGGTAAATTCAATAAAATTTTGTGCTTCTCTATTTCATAGTTATAATTGATGCTAAAATCAATAATAATTCAAATAGGAACCAAGTAACATACCCAAAACTAATACTAGTATCAGGGATATAACTTTTTTTTCTCGCGATCATATAGTTTTTTTAAAGTTTATAACATTTTTTATAAACTACTTCAAATAAACTTATAGCATTTAATTTTTTCCTTTAATTTTTATCTTCATTATCTTAATTAAAAAATTTTAAACTTATATTTTTCAACAGATTCAACAGTTAATTTTAACTATTACTCTAAATTAAATTAAATCAATTAACTTACGGATTATCCTTTATCAGTAACTTATCTGCTATTCACTATTTTTGTTAATCAAACCCTACCTAGACGGAAAGTTCTAAGCTAAGTAGAAAAACACTTACTTGACCGGTAAATCCTCCTCCAAATCATTGATTGTATCCAAAGGGCTTTTGAAAGAGCTTTGCACCTCAACTTCACCGGAGTCTTCCCGGTCGGAGGAATCATCTTCCGACGAATCACTGTTGTTCCCTAGAGAAGAGGAAGATGAGCGGCAAGAATCAGAATCGGAATCATCCTCCGGAAAATCTTGATCGCAGATCGAGACATATTCGTTGAAGCTTGACCTTCCATTGGTTTCAAGAGGCAACGGCATCGTTTCAGCAAAGAGGAAGAGGAATTGTTATGTTATCTGAATGAACAGAAATGAAATGGAAGGAGTTAATATATAAATATCTGGTTAGTAGCACATGGGTATCAGAAATTTTCCACAATATCCGATCATATAGTAATAGAAATAGTGATTATTTTTTCATCAAAAGGTGTTCAATTAATCTTATAAGAAAAATGTCGTACGAAATAAAGAAAGAATAAAAATGAGGTGGGTGGCAGAACATCTTATCCTCGATGAATTGAATAATAATAATTTTTTATTATAAGGTCGAAAAATCATAATTATAGGTAGTTGTAAAAAATTAGTACGATAGTGTTTAATAAGGTCAGAAAATCATAATTATTAATTAGTATGATTTTAAAAATAATTTTCAAAAAATTAATTACATTAATAATTTAATGACTATGATTGAATAATGGTATAAATTTTTTATTTATTAATTATATATAAATTAAATTTAATACTTTTATGCATTTTATTCTTATAATTTTATTTACTAAATTATAAAAATATTAATTAAATAAAAATAAAATTGATTGAAAAAAGAAGATTATCGGTTTGTTTGGGAGAAAAAAACAATACTTTTTTTGTTTGCTTTTGAAATTAGATGTTTCTAGCGATTGCCGGTAATTGGTTGTTGACTGTGGAGGGTGGACCGTTTGATTGGGTTTAAAATGTGGTATCAAGTGGATCGATCCCACACCATTCATTTATCTCCTCACCTACCGTTTCTTGTTTATTCCTTCATCTCCTTCACTTTTTTAAATATAAATAACTTAAGGATGGTGTCTTAGTTCTAAAAACATATTTCCTTCCAATGAAGATTATATGAGTTGTTAAGCATTCAGTTATATCTATAAATATTCTTAAACGACAATTTAAATTAAGTAGTAGTTATTGATAGTTAATTTTTGAGTTATTTTTGTACGGTACTCTCATTTTTTATACTAAATAATTTATTTGAATATTTCACATATATTACAAAAAATGGTTATCTATCTATTTTACAAATAAATAAAAGTGCATGGATTGAACACGATAAAAATTGATCTTCTCTCTCGTTTTTTATGACTAATCTCGGTTGGCGAAGTCCAAGTTCACTTGGTTCAATTTATTGGTATTAAACCTGGAAATTCTCTAAAAAAACCTAGAAATTCATAAACTTGAAGAACTATAAATAATTCTAATTGGTTAGTAAAAATCCTTCTAATTAGGATTTGGAAAATTTGGGAATAAGATTAGGTTGGATTCCCATATAGTAATTAGGATTTGGGGAAATTAATTACTAGTAAAGTAAAAATCTTCAAATTGATTTCTCCATTTGTGATTTGTTGATGAAGCATTTTTATTTAGAAATTAAATGACTAACTTGAGAAACAAAAAGCATCAAGGAAGAACATGAGGGAGAGAAGCTTGAAAGAAGTACTGATATGAAAGAAAACAATGTTATATATAAATTTATCACCTCAATAAAGTTTTTTTATATTAAAAATAATATTCATATATTTATATTAATAAAAATTATATCGATCGAGAATATTACAATTCAAATTCTTTAAATTGAAAATAATAAATTCAAGAGCAAACTTACTATTAATAACAAACAAGACAAAATATCTACTACTATGACATAATTGAGATGTTCATAATATCTATGACTTCATAACAATAATGTTAACAATGCAAAAGTAATTGATTGAATCTTCTTTTGATTGAAGTTGATCTATAAATATGAATTAAAGACACCACAATAAGACGAAAAAACAAAATATCACACTGAGATGACGAACAAATATAATGTTACACTAAGATGATAAAATCACAAATGCACCTAAAAAAATTAAATATATATAAAAATCACTTATTTAAATAAAAATAAATAAAATAAACTATTTAGTAGGATAACTTCATACCCAAAAATTGCCCCTAAACAATATCT
The DNA here is from genome assembly GCF_000331145.2 of Cicer arietinum. Classification (NCBI taxonomy): domain Eukaryota; kingdom Viridiplantae; phylum Streptophyta; class Magnoliopsida; order Fabales; family Fabaceae; genus Cicer; species Cicer arietinum. The sequence goes on from NC_021166.2 coordinate 3,279,037, forward strand.
CGTTAGTGAAGAAAAAAAAAAGTATGTTAAAGGAATGGAGGTGAGAAAGACAAGCACTTGGTTGTTGCAAAGAGAGATGCCTCAATAAAATTAAAAATATGTCATCATCACTTTTTTTATTTATGAAATTAAACAAAATTCAGAAAAAAGAACAAACATGTGGTTCTAGATGTATGTTTTGAGAATTTAATTAACATATAAATAATTTTATAAAAACAAATTTATATTTGAATTTAAAAATTAAAAATTAAATTTTTAAAATTACAAAATCTATCATTAAAATTTACATTTAGTGATAAATGACGGTGTCTGACTGCGGCTGCTGTCGCATATTCACTTAGAATACTAAATATTTATTATAAATATAAAATATAAATATAAAATTTTAAACTATTAGTGTAAAATTAGGATATCAAAGTAATTTTTTTATTAAATTGTAATATATCAGAAAAAAAATTGAGACCATCTCTGATTAAGAATCACATGTCTATGTTTTGGTTGTCCATGTTAATAGTCCTTATGATGAAATACAAAAATATTATTAATGTTATTAGATATTAATATAAAACTATTTTATAGTGAATACGTATTTTTTTTTTACATTTTGAGACTTAATACACTATTGAGAAAATATTTAAAAATAAGCTATTCTAGAAAATGAGTTAAAGTAAAAAATCGTGGATATAGTTTTGCCTAGATAGAAACATCAAAATCGAGGATAGGAGGAGGGTCGCACGTTGATGGCAGTGGAGTGGGCCGGCAGAGCCTGTCTTACATTTTGCCTCGTGTGTCGTATCTCACACACTCAAATCCATATAAGATAATGCAACCGCGTGTTTATTATTCTCTCCTAGTGTCAACGATAAGTAAACTACTAATAATGGTTCATGAACTCGTCATCAAGTCCATTATAATTTCCCAAACAACTATGGTATTAGTATGAGCTACCCTTGCCTTTTTTATAATTTACACTTTTACAAAAAAATGTATTTTTAGGCGACATAATTTACTTAAAAAATATATATTTTGAAACTGTTTAAATTGTGTTTTTATACTTTGATCGAATATGTACATTTGAAATTATGTTAGAAAGTGGAGAAAATATCTCTCATTTCCATATGGCGGCAAGCCCCCATCATTTTGGGTCCAAGACGTTCCGTCCTTGTTTGGGATTTTACTCAACCTCTGCCCAAACACATTTGGAGACCTTTAATTTAAGATATCATATATATAAATATAAGACAGTTACATAAATATTGAAGAATATTTAAATCGATATTCAACTGTTAAATATTAATATTATTATTAAACATTTTATTTTATTTTGTATTTATATAAATTTATTATATATGCAAACAAAAAATTATAGATATAAATGAATGAATAGTGAGCCGACCGATAAAAGAAGAAAGAAAAAAAAAAACAAATGCATAACTTTTTTTTTCTTTTCAATAGATAGATGCGGAACTCAATTTTTGAGAACAACACACTCTTTGAGTCATTTTGTTCTACTATTTAACATGTAAAAATCATTTTCCGAACATAATCAGTAAATGCTATTTTAAAACGTTATCAAATTATCTAACTAACAAGCAAGAAAGCAACATAAAAGTGCCAATACATTTTCTGATTATTTAATCATTATACTAGTCTTTCACCCAAAGATTACTACAATGCTTTAGGATTTATATCTAATGAGATAAAAAAAAAATTATATCTAATAATTTTTTATACATACTGATTATTACTATAATGCTTTAGTATTTTCCTTTCATGTTTAATCCATATCATATCGTTGCCTTCTCACATTGCTAATAGTGATTTTCTCTCTTTTTATAAGGTTTCTTCTCACAATGTTAGTAATGATTTTCTCTTTTTATAAGGTTTCTATCTTTATAGTGATTGAAATTTGGGTCAGAAGGTGATAGAATACTACAAGGCAAATACAATATAATTTTTGCTTTAAAAATATTTTAATATATAAGTCTAAAAAATGAGTCAATTATAAAAAATATGTTGTTCTTTAGAAAATGAGACCATGTGCGGTCACATATGATATATTTAACGTACATATGATACTGTAATAAAAAAAATTATTAAAAAAATACATCTAAGGTCTCCTTTTAAAAACTAGGAACTATTAGTGTTTTATTCTCTTGAAAACTAAAGGATTCAAACAAAACAAAAAAACACATTGACATCAAGTTTATGTTAAAAAGGTACAAAGTAGACATAATTAGAAACACTTTTTACTAATGGAGTGAAAATTGTGAAATAGACTCAACAAATAAGTAACTACAATGAATGGTGGAACTATACTGTTTTATTATCTGTCAAAAGAAAAACTATATTGTTTTATTGTTTAGCTTACTGAGATCAACTAACTTCTACTTGTCAAGATGTTTTTTTTTCAAAAAAAATTGGAAAATGGAAAAATTATTAATCTTTCTATTTCACAATAAATGTTACTTTAACAAGAAAATTGTCTTAAAATCAATGTAATTCTAAATTTTTTATGGAACTTTAATTATTTTTATTTTTAATTGTACCCTTAAAATATTACTACACATATCAGTGGTTAAAAATGATAATTTAGTAAAAATAAGTATTTCTTATTGTTGAGTTAATGCGTCATGGACAACTTCTGCTTGTGAAGATAGTAGAAGGATTAATACTAAGTAGAATGTTTAGAATTGCAACAGAGAAGTATAGAAGAAGAAGGGAGAGGTAATGAGACAATATATCTCGTTAAGATCCGACAGTGGTTTTTCCGCGCGCCTTTTAATAGATTCCATTCACAACTGATTTCATGGCTCCTCCTCTCTCTGGGCTTGTTAAGAGCGCATCACTCGTGCATTAGTTAGAGCTTTCGTTGCGGTAGTATGTGTCTATTTTTTTAACTGTGTATCCCCAGATGTGTGAAGATAATAGAATTATTTAAGATATTGATCTCTCTCAACATATATTTTTTCATACATACCAATCAAAGATCAAACCCCCCAAACAATTAGTTAATAGACTTAAGCATCTATCAGTTGTATCTATATGTTTGTTTGACAGTATGCATCCATATTTTTTATTAGAAATTAAGTTTAATAAATTACCTCAAAGGAGTTTCAACCATTTTCAGAATTTGTCACTTAAAGTGTATAAAGTAAATTGTAAGTCATAAACACCCAGCATGCCATCCTTGAATTGCTACAGCAAATAAAGTTTATTATGTCTCTATGTTACATGATTTACAATCTTATTCTGTAATGTGGCATATGGCATATATAAGAAATGACATCTGATCACCAAACTTATTTTACAGACAAATATCAACAAAGACTTATCATCAGACAACTATCAACAAAGACTTATCATCGTATCGGGACATTTTACGTTCACGATGGACAACTACAAAGCATAACGTACAAGATGGAAGTCGCCAGGGCAGCCTTTCGGGCATCACATCCCACCTTACTATTTAGGCCACAACAGGATAGGAGGAACAAGTTGCAACACCTGAAATTAAACAAAAAGGATTAGCAAAAACCAGTAACTGCAAAATGATTATTTTCAGCTATATAAATTCAGAACTAATACTTTTAATACTACAACAACTCTAGCAAGGCCAATTTTGAAATTTTTATAATTGCTCGTGCATATCACAATCTAAGGGCCTTAGCCACACTTACTTAATCATCAATATTCAAGACAAAAAACGACAATTGGGTGAGGTTACTTTAATAATTCTATAAGAATTTAGATCAGGTGGATCCTTACCGCACATATTCTTCCCCATTTCCATCTTGAAGTAGCCATGGTCACCCCACTCACTTCCCCACGAATTTTTAATGAGCCAATATGGTACACCGTCTTCAACTCCATACCCAACAGCAAGAACAGCATGATTCACATCCTGCCAAGCAAATTCAAATTTTGTTAATTTAGTATTATTGACATGCAAAATAATTGTATCGTAGGTCCTGTCAATAGGCAATTCATGATGAAATACCATAAATTCAATATAAACTATCGATGTATTAAACTTATAGCTAAGCATTTTGTTCTGAAAATGAAATTAAACACTAGATTGAGGAGGATCAGGTGATATCTTGTTATTGCAGAATACTCACCATGGGCGTGCTGCCACAAGTTGTACTAGTGTAAACTCCTTTCTTGTATAATCTGAAGTCATCCACCACCTGAAATGCCACACTAACAGGCCGAGCAAATGCAACTGCATGTTTCAACTCATCCTCAGCACCCTACACCCCAGACAATTAAAAACAAAATTAGAAAATCTCATATAGATGAAGTTGAGGTTTGAGTGATCTGATTCTGCCATGTCTCTGCAAAGTTAACGGCAAGCAAGGCAACATTACAATTATCCATATCACCACATGCTGTGAAAAGAGAAAACATGGAGAATCTGTAAAGTTGACAAGCAAACTCCTAACTAACAGAAATATAAACTCAGTAACAGCTTAACCAACTTAAGTAATTAAATAAGCTGTAGCTAGCTAGAGTACAATTAACACAAACTAAACAATAAATTAACTATCAAATGTATGATTACCAAGGTGATATTGACAGATTCAAGGACTCGAACAGCAACGTTTTTAGATGTAAATTTGCAGAGACCATTTTCTCCGGTGTAGGGATATGCTTCCTCTGTCTCAAGGCCACCATTGTATTTAATGTATTCAAAGGCTTGGGATGGCAAACCACCGCTGCAGCCAAAGTTATTGAAAGAACCAGCACAGTCCACTAGCTGCTGCTCAGAAAGAGAGATATTCTTTCCAAAGGCCTGTGCGTAAGCTGCTTCCAATGCTCCAGTTGTGCTGCAGATGACAATGTTATGGTTACAAATATGATAAAGTGCAACTACATGCAAACCATGTGGGTTGATTACTTCATTTTAAATGCATTAATTTAGACTGGTAAAAACATAAAACGAAGAGTTGTGAATATAAAGTAAAAAGGCGCTTAACCAAATAATGAAAATGTTAAGTTTGGTTATGTATGATTGCTTAAAAAAAAGAAAGGTTTTCTTATATGAGCAAAGGATACGGTTTCAAAAAGTTAAGATGGCAACTCCAGAACTAAGACTAAATTTTTTTCAAGTTGACATACATAAATAGATGTTTTGTTCATTCAAAAACAGTTCCTCAAAGTCAGAAAGCAACCTGAATGTCCAGCATGATCCGCAGCTGCCTTGATCTTTAACATGGCTGACTATTCCTTCTTTCCTCCAGTCTTTCTGCACACAAGAACAGAAAGAAAACAAATTCATACGAAGTTCCATAGAATGCAAATTTTCTTTATTCGCAAACAAAGATGAACAAGGCATCTGAGTCACAGACTAATAATAATTGCGGAAAGAAATATGAAAATTCAGTCGTGGAATGGAAGGAAATTAACACCAACATACATAGCAAGCATTTTCCTTCCATGTCCACACACTGTCACATTAGATCCTATGAAGCACTCACGTAGACACCCATACAAGGCACGATACTGACAGGATATGTTGTCACTAGCCATAATTTGAGAAAGGAAAATGTTGTTTATGACACACGCAACTTTGCAGAAAGTAATGAACTAATACGATTGGTCAATTTCACCATTATCCTTCCATGTTTTCCTTCAAACAACACCTTAAAACTTTGACTGCTCTTTTAAAAAACAACACATATTATTTCGTGAGTTTCGTGACACATAGGCTTCCTGATTCACTTCAAAAAAATAAATAAAAGTAATTGATTAAAACCACGAGTCCAATCACACATGTCACTATGTCAGATACAGAACAAATTTTTAATCTGAAGTATCGATGCAGATCACTTACATCACATGATCACACAACATACTTATTCCAATCACATAACAACCAAAATTTAAATTGATACTAGATCAATAACTAACTGAATGAGCATTTCATATTCAACACAGGATGAAAATCAAAAGTAAAATATAACTTCATAATATTAAATTGCAACAACAGTTAAAGTTGCAATTACCGAGTTTCTATACTAATATACCTCTTCAGGAAGATTAGCATCAGTAATCTTATGGTTACCCTTAAGAGTAGCAGAGCAATTTTGAGCAGCACCAAGTCTGTGTGTTCTGAACTCCTCCCAAGTCCAATCAGCAAAATCTACAAAACCATAATAACTTCCATCAAATCCAAACAAAAATCAACAAAATCAAAGTCAAAGAGTACATACGATTAACACCGAGAGTGTAACCGAGGCGTCTCTTGTTAGTAGATTTGATAAGTTCAAGATTATCGGTGAAGATATTAAATCTACGCTTCATCTCATCCACGGTATCATATCGCTTTCCGTATCTATTAGCGAAGCGGACGAAGGAGAGAGCGTGGTGACTTTCTCCGATCACTTGAAGTAGCTGTTCCTCCATGTCCGACACCATCCGAATAGGGTTGGTGTCGTCGAAGCTCAATCCGGCGGCGGCGGTGGCGACGCAGAACAACACGATGAGTAGCGACCACTGTGCCATCTTACTCTCTCCCAAAACTTTGCCTCTAACTTCTATTCTTTAATTCTTGAATCTCATCACAGATGATCTTTACTACCATTTTATACTATCACTATTTTAATTTCTATTGGTTGGTTTCTAAAGAAGACCATTATTGGTCCTCGTGGAAAATGTAATGACTAAATTGTCCTCTTCCTGTTTCACGTTTTACTTTCTTGCATCATATTCCTTCCTTCTTTCTCTTTACCTGATCTCCTACAACTCTGTATACAACACAGGAAATGAGTATAACAGTAAAAAAAAAAAAAGAAGGTAAAGAGAATAGTAATTTAGCGGAATTTTGCATTTGACATTTGTGGGTTATTCAGTAAAAAATTTATATTTAAGTACACTTAAACACTTGCATTTTCTCAAATTGTTCTTAAAAAAGTGAAGTTGTCTATGTCTTTCATTTTATCCAAAGTAGAATTGATGGTAGTTTTTTTTTATTTTTTTAAGGTGGTACTTCTATTTTTATCGGATAGACTAGTTGATTACACTTTTTTAGATATGGTTGAAATTAGTTATAAATTATATTATATATTCGTTGAATTAAATTTTTTAAATTGTTTTTTATTGGGTTTTATCGTTATTATCAATATGATACCAAAATTGTGAAATCTATTTTGAATTTAAATTTATAATTTTTATTCTATTTAATTTTTGTTATTGTTCAAGTTCACACTATTTTAATTATTTTTGTGGTTGTTGTATAGTTTGCAATTATAAAACTCTTAATTTTAAAATCATCTCTTAAAAAAAATCATTTAAATATATTCATGTTCATTTATCATTTTTGTAGATGATAAATAGATTTTTTTTGTTGAGACACTTTAAATTTAATTGATTTTTGTTAGTAATTTTACAATTTTTTAAATTTTTGTTGAAGATTATTTGATATTTAAGATTTATTTATTTGATTATTGTAGTTGTTATTGACTTTGTTATATGTTTTTACTATAGGGTAATTAAACATTGTTCATACTACTACGTGCTTATACTCTACATTAGTCAAACATTATTCTTTTTCCTTCCATCCAATAATAGTTAAGTAATTTTTTTATTATCTGTGTTTCTGCTCTATGATAACTAACCAATTGTATTTTTTGTGCTTTTATCTTATAGATTACTATGTGATAATTGGAGTTGTTGATTATATTCCAATAAGTATAAGAGATACACAACAATTTTAAAGAGGATAAAAAATAAATAAAAGACTTCAATTAAATTATGCACATTTGTTAATTAATTACTTAATTACGCTTGTTAAATATTCTCTTTAGCTATCTATATAAATCTTATTATAACTTTAATCATCATTCTTATTATTAATATATTTTTCTCTCTTGAATGATTATCGAAAATAATAATAGTTCTTTGTAGCAGTTTCAATTTCTCCTATTTACCCATCTTCAATAGAGTACTTTATTTTGAGTAATAAAAAATAGAGTGCTTTATTTCAACTTTATACAGTTTTTTCCAAGATGTAACACTAATAAAAATTTAGTTTTCAAGATTTTAGTATATGAGAAAAACTTTTTAGTAAAAAAAAAAGAAAGTCTAGAAGAAAATATAACGACAAAATCCGATGACTTAAGCATTGCAACCAACACTTGGGGACTCCTAAAACAAAACGTCACAACTCCCAAAATATCTAACAGCAAAATCATATCCTTGAATATATATTTCTTTCATTTATTTGCGGCTAGAAGTCTTCCTTTTTTTTTTTTGGACAAATTGTGGCCATAAGTCTTTGATATCACTATTGTCAATACTCATTACTTGTTTATTTGTTGAGGCTTAACTTCAGTTTTTGATCTCTATATTATTATTAATTTATAGAATTAGTTGTTCTATTATATAAATCTGACAATTTTGTTTTATTTAAAAAATTTAAATTAAAAAATAACAATTAGATATTTTAATGACATGATATATAATTATATGATATAAAATTATTTAAATGTATTAGTTATTTATATGTCTTTAATTAAATTAAAAATATGAAAAACTTATAAAAATAAAAGTTAAGTTTTCACTTTATTATATTCAAATTTCATGAGTGTTAATCATTATCTTATATCATATTATTTAAAATATCATATATCATTATTTTTTATTTAAATAATCAAATTGAAACTTTAAAAAAAAAGATATTAATTTTATAAATAAATAAAAATAAAGAAATTAAAACTGCAATTAAATTATTTATTATATAAAACGTTATTTCATGTGGCTTTTGATTTCTATGTAAAATAGTACTATATATGTTGTTGTACTTTTATTAATTAATAACAATTAATTGATACATAAAAGTTGTCCTTAAAATTTAACAGAGAAATACCGATATTGTTAAGTATTTTGTCTTAAGTTGAAATCTAAATTCACATTTGTCTAAATTAATTATAGAGAAATTTTTTATTTAAAAAAAACATAAAAGTTATGAAAACATATGTGTGTATCAATTGAAGTATATAAGATTGATAAAGAATCTAATACAGATCTGTGTATCAATTAAACTATTCAAGATTGACAAAGAATCTCTATGTTATTAATTAGTTGAAGTCGATCTGTCACTAACATGGGTTGATTTTTAAAAAGGTAACATGGGGGAATAGTTAAGTGGTTTTTGATGAGAGACCAAATCGTAATTTCTACATAAAAATTAACCGTGCTATTTGGGAAAAACACACATTATTTACAAGAGAAATGGCGAAGAAATTTGAAAAAACAGGGGAAACAAAATAGTATAAAGTGATGATGATAAAATAGAAAATTAAAAAATTATGGAGGTGGTGTATGTATATCCATTTAATCTATTTTCCTTGAAAATGACTTTAATTTGTTGGGGAAGCTTTTGTGTTCCATTTACAAATGGATCAGAAAATCGATTTATAAGAGACTTAAGCACTACATCTCAACCAAAAACCTTAAGGCATTAGGTTTTGTTGTTTTTGAAACTCGAAAACCTTTGAAAACAATTTATGCCACCGAAAATATTACTGGGATGAGTCGCGGACTAGGTCGCTCTCTTTAAGACGTTTCGAGGCACTGCCCAAAATTGTGCAAGGCAGACTATCAACCACGAAGTCCCCAGGATAAAACAGCCCAACAGCCCAGATTCACTGTATCGGAGTTCTACTGCACTGTAGAAAACCGTTCTAGAATTACACCCTCTGTATGCCAGTCGATAGACTGACACTCGAATATAGCACGGAGGCTACTCAAATATAGCACGGAGGCTACTCAAGAATTGGATCACGGAGTCCATTTACTGGCCACTAGTAGAGTGCCTCAGAAATAGGAAACTTGATTGACAAGGCTCCTTGACAGCTAAGTCAAATTAGGGTTTTGACTGAGCAAGGCACAAGAGACTAGTCTGTTTAGGGTTTGAATGAATCAGAACATTGACTTTGACCTTGTGGATGACAGTTTCGTAATATGTGATTCATCGCAAGCAATTAATTAATTAAATAAATAATTAATTTCCATCTGTTAAAAAACAATAATACACCACAACCCGGACCGGACCGAGCCGAGCCGAGCCGGACGGTGGCGCGCGTGTGGTGGTCCGTTTGCTTGCGTTCTCCCTCCTTCACAAAATTGCGGTGCCCCTTGGGGCCCAACCCAATTGTGAAACTAACTCCTTATAAATGTCATAAATGAGTGTGTTCCCTCCAATGTGGGACTTCTCATTTTTCAATTCACACATTAAAGCCATCATCAATGCCAATTATGTTTCATCATTTCCAACAGGTTTATGGGTCATTCTCCTTATATATCTAATATAGCCTCCATTTCTGGTTAATAGACTAACCACTCATAATTGTATTGTTGAGTTTGTAATGGTCAGTGAAATTTGAAGAAATTCCCATATAAACATATGAAAATGTACTTGGCGGGCCTGAATTAAACTGAACCAATTATGGTTTGGTCCAATTTAACTTTTTTCTAGTAAGTGGTCCAATTTATGTTGTACACCTTTATTTAAAAATACAAAATAAAAGTTTGGGTCTGACCTTTCAGTAGTCGAATCTCCTTTTGTTTCGTCATTATATAATATATATTTCTCCATTTTGTGATAGTTTGTTTTTTACAAGTCTATTTTGTGATAGTTACTGCTTTGGCCTGTTTGGTTTGAGACATAAGATTTTAGGATAAGTTAATGTAAGAAAGGTTGTAAAGTTTTCGAATCGTGCACGCTATCATTACTAAAATATGTCTTCTGTCATTTTCAAATGGTGCATATCTTCTATCGTTTCAATTTTGTGAGGGAAAAAATCTACAACAACACTCCCAACAAAATTAGAGTTGTTAAATGTTCTGCCTTAGCCTAACGGGCCATATTACATTATGGCCAAATAGCCCATTTGCTAATTTGTTGCAAATTATCAAGCCCAATTTAACCTCGTATTGGCTGTACGGGTCAAATGACAAGTCTGGTCAATTTTTTTTTAGCATTGGAAACTTACAATTAAGAAATATAAAACAAAATTTGTTGAATACAATGTACCACATAAAAATTATCTCCTAACACATATAAATTGATTGAATTTCAGATAAGAATAAATCGTTTAAAAAAATTTAAATTTTAAGTAGAATAATTTTTATTTAAACTTATTATTTGAATTTCGAATAACTAAATCTTTTTTTGTTGTTGAAAATCAGATAATTAAAAAGAAGAAAAAATGAATCATCTTGTAAATATGCACTATCATATCATATTTATGTTCACCTACACCGTTACAATCAACATCGTGTTGTTAATTAAGAAGAACACAACACATAGCATATATTTGCGTAGGTTTTAAAATGAAAACAAAATATTGTGACATAAAAGAGGTAATACACTTTGATTTTAAATAAAAGAGTATGAGTAGAATAATAAAATATATTATTCAGCTTCTTTTGCGTGATAAAAAACATATTTGAAAAAATCATATTTAAAACACAAGTATGTCAGTCCATTTTAAGAATAAAAAAAATTATAAAACAGTTTGAGTTTTAACACGTTTTCCAAAAATATATTGAGTTCATAACTATTTATTGATTATATTTGAATATTTTAAGTGTTGTCAAATTTGTTTTTGTAGTGCATAATTTAGATTAGCAGAGACCAATTCTTCACACAAATGCTTTGGGCCGACACAGAAAACATTGGGCCACTATAAAGTTCCATATTTTAGAAGAAATATTTAGAGGGATGCTCAACAACCTCAACAAACACGTCTTCCAATCAGAACTTTCTATCCAGATGTATAAACTTCACTTAAATACACAGCGCATAAGTGTTTTTCTGATAGTATTTTATCTCTTGTGAATAAATAGTAAGGGTTGAATGAATAATCACCGTACATTTAAAATATAAAGATGTTGTTCTTCTCTCAAAATTCGCAATTTTTTACTGGACCTCACAATCTAGTAGTATAAAATTTTAATTCAGTTGTAAAAAATGGGATTTTTTAATACACTTTTAGTAAACATTAAGGTAAATGAATAACCACCAAAATATAAGTCATAAATTTTGAAGGAAAAAAACTTAGTAAAAAATATACAAGAAAAGGAGTGAAAAGTTAGTGAAAAAAATATGTGAAGAAATAAAGAGTAAAAAAGTTAGTAAAAAAATATGTGAAAGAGAAAATAGTAAAAAAAATTATTAGAAAAATTGTGTAAATAAAGAAAAAGCAAAAACATAATAAAAAGATGTACGAAGAAAGAGATGGTGGATAAGTTTCCAAATAAAAGAAAAAATTATAGAAGAAGATTTTAGAGAGAAGAAAAAGATAATAAATCTAAATAGAAGAAAAGCGTATGTAATGAGATTGAAAAATAATATATTTATAAAAAAAAAGAAGAATTATTATTTTTTCTCTAATTTGAGGAAGCTTCACCAGCTTAAGCCACCTCTAGAATAAAATTTTGAATTTTGTTTTAGTGTATAAACTAGTAGTATAGACTACAATTAATTTCTCTTTTAAGTAGCTATAACTTAAATGTTTCAAATATAAAATTTCATATTTATTTTACACCTGAATAAGTAATGGGGGAATAGTAAATTATTACACATAATCTAAAAATCACAAAAGAATCATGTTTAAAAATGGACTTAAAACTTAAGCTCATAGTACCAAATCAATCACGATGATAAATCTATTAATAGAAACTATTCAATAAGTATTAAGATTCCCTTCTAGTGACTTACAATGGCCAAACTAATCATTAACGACGGACTTGAAGATCACATTGAGATTCTCTAATCGGATTCTTCAAGATTAAACCTAATAATTTCTATAAAAGAAACACACTTGAGCAAAAAGTTTTAGAGTAATATACTTCTCATTCCATCCGGTGGTTGAACTTTATAGTACTTGTAAACACACCACCCACGTACAAAAAGTAGAGCTGTCATTCACAATCGTGCCTTCGTTACTTGAATAATAATTATTTTAAAACAAAATAATAGTGTAAAAATTGTTAGCAAAATTGATCAGAGTAAAGCTTGATCTATTAGAGAACGAAACGAAGCATTCTCGAAGGTGCTTTTTCCCCATATAATTAATGGTTTCAACAACGAGTTTTTTCCAAATTTGTGACCACAAAGGCACAACAAACACTAGCACAATGATGGAAAGTCAAAGAGGGTATCCCTGTCATTTTCCCTTAACACAACAACTTAGACTTAATACTCGGTTTCTAACCCTTATCAAATATTTATTTAAACAAATTCAAATCCTAGTCTTTTCATCTTAAGGAAACAACAACCACCCCTCTATATAATATAAATAAAAAAAGAGAATAGTTCCATGTAATATAGGACCTAGACAACTAATAATTAACAAAAAAAAAAAAAAAAACAGATGAAAATTCAAAAGGAGCTGCAAATTCTTAGAAGCTGAACATTGTGCCTCTTTCCTTTATATAAACTCTTAAAACCATCACCAATTTATACCATCTCATAGTAATTCTCAGCACGATAACATTACATGAGTGTGATGAAAATCAATTGGAAATCGATATTTCCAAGTTGCTACAAGGATGAAAATGGTTACTCTTCACCGAAACCAGCAGCAACAAAAGTGGTTGCTACAAAGACAAATTCATTTAACAGAATATCTCTGACGGATCTGAGTTTTCCAAGCGCAACAACGCTTTCAGCAGAAGATCTTTCAATTTCTCTAGTAGGTTCTAATCTCTATGTTTTCACACTCGCTGAGCTCAAGATTATTACTCAGGGTTTCTCTTCAAGTAACTTTCTTGGTGAAGGAGGGTTTGGACCTGTGCATAAAGGTTTCATTGATGATAAAGTTAGACCTGGACTTGAACCTCAACCTGTTGCTGTTAAGCTCTTAGATTTGGATGGTTCTCAGGGTCATAAAGAATGGCTGGTCAGTTTTTTTATTCACTTTACGGTTATTTTTTTACAAATTAAGTCAATGTAATTAATCTATTGAGTTATTGAATTCTGATTATTTTGATGTTTCTTTTGACTATAGACTGAGGTTGTGTTTTTGGGTCAACTGAGACATCCACACCTTGTGAAGCTGATTGGATATTGTTGTGAAGAGGAACATAGGCTTCTGGTTTATGAGTATTTACCAAGAGGAAGCTTAGAGAATCAACTATTTAGAAGTAAGAATTTCGTTATTAGAATATAATATTCTTATCTTGATTAATTATTGTTTCATTTAATTTGCAAAATAAAAATGAAGGATTAAGCTTTTTGTATGGGGGAAATATTTCAGGATATTCAGCATCTTTACCATGGTCAACAAGAATGAAAATTGCTGTTGGAGCTGCAAAGGGTCTAGCCTTTTTACATGATGCAAAGAAACCAGTCATCTATAGAGATTTCAAAGCATCAAACATCTTATTAGACTCTGTAAGTACTAGACTAATTTATCTTCAACATCCTCTAATAAATAATGTTCCATTTAATTTCATCAATTCTTTCAAGTTAACTCTGGATCTAGCTCATTATTATTTATTCTTTGATTCCAGGATTATAATGCAAAGCTCTCTGATTTTGGCTTGGCAAAAGATGGTCCGGAAGGAGATGACACACATGTTTCAACTAGAGTTATGGGCACTCAAGGTTATGCTGCCCCTGAATATATCATGACAGGTAAATTATTCACCAATTCTAATTAATAACTCCATTATGTCTACACGAATTTCTCTATGTTCATTGCACGATTTCACAGTACTAGTTATGTATTGACACTTGACATGTCAAACACAAGCTGGCTGGCGTGTCTGTGTCTGTGCTGTGTCAGATGTTTATGTATGTTTCTTGTTTCATATAGTTAATAATAGTTCATAGCATAACCTGAATTTAATTTTGATATACAGGACATTTGACAGCAATGAGTGATGTGTATAGTTTTGGAGTTGTTTTATTGGAGATATTAACTGGGAGAAGATCTGTGGATAAGGTACGTCCGCCAAGAGAACAGAATCTAGTAGAATGGGCTAGACCAGTGTTAAACGATCCACGAAAACTTAGTAGAATAATGGATCCAAGGCTTGAAGGACAGTATTCAGAGATGGGGGCAAGAAAAGCAGCTGCATTAGCCTATCAATGCTTAAGTCACAGGCCAAGGAATAGACCTACAATGTCTAATGTGGTTAACACTCTTGAGCCTCTACAAGATTTTGATGATATTCCAATTGGACCCTTTGTTTACACGGTTCCAAATGATGTTAACAATGAAGTTCAAAAAGAGTGTGTTATTGAGACACCAAAAGAGAGAAGAAGGGAAAGTAGTGGGAGTAGTAGTACTACACATCATCGACGAAATCAACATGTCAACAATAATGGTCATAAGCATCTTGTTATTGATAATAACAATAATAATGTGGTACAAAATAAAGATGGAGAAGAATATTATGACACGCCTAAGGAGAAGAAAAGGGAAAATAATCACCATCATAGAAGTCATCATCATCGACACAGTGGGCATAAGCATCCACTTAAATCACCAAAGTCAAAATCACCGAATAATGAGGGACACCAAAGTGGGTCACACTCACCAGACACCTCTATTGCATCAGAAAGCCAAGGAAATTAAAGTATATAGTTTAGTATCATATACAATGTTAAATGTATAGTGTGACAATATACTAGGCTGAGAAGAGATTGCAATTGCAATGGTTCTAGCATGGTAAGCATGCTTTTTTTGGTTTTATTATTTTATTATTATTCTTCAATTTGTGGAAGAAGTTGAAGTTGATTTTTTTGAATTGTGTATACAATGGTGAATTTGGTTCCTTGATTAATTATTAATTAATCAAAACACTAGTTCAATAAATGGACAATTACCAAACATGATTTGTTGAACGAATTTAAACAAATGTTCAACAAAAACGAGTACAGCTAAGTGGCTTGACCAAACGACACGTTTGTATATCCAAACAAATACCAATTGCCAATTTTTTGTATTAGGATCGACAGCAGAAAAACTTAGCCTCCTGATTAAGTACTTTGTAGTTTGTGGTATGTACACTTAATTGAATACCTTTTTTTATTTGTTTAGTAATTGAAGATTTAATAACTTAGTAAAGTTGAAGTCCACCAACTGCAAAATAGTTATAGGAATATTTAATGAGTTAGAGTGCGAATTCGAACACATAATAACTGTGAAAATTGCTTAATGCAGCGAAAGATACCTTAACAAAGTAAAATGAAACATTTTTTTGACTATTAATCCGTGCTTTCCGCCAGAAAATGACTGAAAATTTCTTCACTTGTTTTGGAAGTATGAGAAACATGTTATCGTGATTTTTGCAACTCCTTTTGTTCGCAATATAGCAGTGCGGGAAATAAAACATAGTAAGTGCAAATATATAAATATAAATACTCCATCGAAATATAAATAAATAATTAAAAAAAATAGATATCTTTAATTTTAATTTAAGATTACATATGTTAATCTTTAATTATTATTTTTATTTATATTCTATTTTAGAAAGATTATAATGTACAGCAAATATTCACCGTTGCTGGTTATTCTCTATTTTTTTAATGATAATTAAAAAATAAATAAACAATGCAACGTTGATTTATGCTTGAATGAAACTGCAAGTCTGCAATACAATAATAATAGTGGAATATTAACGCATCAACTAATAATTAATAAAAAAAGCCTCATCAGAAATTTTGGATATCTCACGTTGACGACGCGCCTGGCATTATTTGAGATTAACAAACTTATCGCATGATTGAATAATAATGTAACATCAGTTCAGAATAAAAATAATAAATAATGAGACAGCAGAATAGTTTTAACAAAGAAAATGTTAACTTTGATTAAATTGGTCATAGAAAAATTAATTCAGATCACTTATGTGCGAATCTTATGAAATATGAACCAAAGAAATATATTTCATATTTCACAGCATATTTCATATATCTCACGGTTAATATAGTTTATGATTTTTTACGCCTATTAAAAAATGTAATAATTAAAAAATAGAAAAAATGTATTTTATTGAATTATCTATTTTAATTATTAATAAATTTTTCATTATTATCGATGTAAATTATAATAATATTTTGTAAGTTATATACATAATAGCAATTAATGAAAGGTAGTATAGTACAAAATAAAATAAAAAATTAAAATTATATTAAAAATTGATCATAACATTCGATAATTTCTTTTATTAAAGTAACCTTAATTGTGAAACACATAAAGATGACCACTTTTAAATTGGTTATTTTTTTGAATTCACCATAAATTATATAGATATTTTGAACCAATAATATGATTAATTTTTTTAATGTATAATCTAATAATCAGAATTATAAAATAAAATAAAAATAAGAATTATCAGAAATACTACAAACACAAATTATTTGAGGCTAAAGTTTTCCCATGCAACCTTAATTAACTAGAAATTGTTTGAGCCAGATTAAATTTAATTTTGAAAGTTTGAACATGGCATGGAGAAGTGAAAGATAATTGTGAGATAATGTGGCCCCTTGTTGGGGAAATATCAAATATAGAAAGATGCATGACAGAATTAACGTCACCAACTTCAGCATATGAAGAGTCGACGAGGCGCGAGGGACAGGTAATATTCATATAATTTATACACAGAATAATAGCAATGAGCCTGACATCTCATCCATACCAAGCCATACAGCACAACTAAGTTGACATTTTTCTTTCCTAATCAAGATAAGACTCATTGTCCAAAACGAATACGACAAAAATTATAGCATTAAATTTTTATATTTTCATTTGAATAATATGGTAATAGAGGACCTTGGTTGATTTGTTAATAATTAATTAATGTCATAGTACATTTTGAATGTATTCAAATTTTAAAATATGTTTTTATCTGCAATTCTATCTTGAGTTAGACAGTTTTTTTTTAGTCCATAAAATTATTAATAAAAAATATATTTCAAAATATATTTGTAATTTTAATATATCCATTAATAACGTTTTACATATTTGAGAAACCAATTAATTGGGTTTGGTATGCAAATTATGTAGTTTTTTTTTTAATACAGTTTTATAAAACTTAAGACGTGTTTTTTTTCCAACTCCGTTTATCATGAAAATGCCAAGTTAGCATTTGAATATTGTTTGCGAAAATTTTCCACATTAGAGTGTTGCTGCAGATTGTCAAAATATTTGGGCGTTTAAACTCAACTTACCCGCTATAGTATTTTTAAATTACATGTTATGTCATATAATTGAAATGAAGACAACTATTATGGAAAATTTACATAACGCTCGAATAAATAAAGGATATGTAACTTTGGGCAACAAAAAAAAAAGTGTAATAAGAGTAATAATTAAGAGTTTAATTATATAATTTCAATATAAAATAATTTACATTGTCAGTATATTACAATTAATTATGTATGAGAAAATATAATCAAGTATGTGTAAAATTCATACGTTTACAATGATTATGATAATTTGCCAACCTAAAAACTCTTTAATAATATCTATAAATTTAATTTAATAATCAATATATATAAATGATTGAGTGTGTAGGATTAATGCATTACACAATGAACAGAAGGGGTGGACATCGCGTTGTTTCGGGCGGGTTCATGCCAAAAGTGTTAACCGAGTCTAATTTATGGGTGGTATTTATTGGTCTAATTTTGTCAATTTTTTTATTCGGGTACGTCGGGTTTGGACCGTCGGATATGGGTGGATGGATAAAAACAAGTTGGAATTTGAACTTTTGTGAGTGTTAATTGGATTGGGCTGCTGGAGGATTGTGTGTGATTGGACTTTAAAACAAAATTGCCTTGAACAGATTGTGGCTTTATGAGACGTGAGTGCATTAGTACCGAAAGTGAGTAAGTACTACTATTGCGTGTGCATTTTAATTTTATATATTATTATATAATATAAAAATAATAATATAATTTAGTCGAGTTTGAGTACCGACAGATTCAATTACTCATCTGAACTCGACCGTGTAGATCTATATAAACTTTTAAGTTTTACCCACTCAACCCATTAACCTGAAAAAATCTCGTATGCAAACTTAAATTTTATATATTAATATATTATATAAAAATAATAATATAATTCGGTCGGGTTCGAGTACCGATTGATCTAATTACTCATCTGAACTCGATCGTATAGATCCATATAAACTCTCAATTTTTACTCACTCAACCCATCAATCTAAAAAAATCCCGTATACAAAATTAAATTTTTTATTAGATTGGTCAAATTCCGACGGGTCCAAATATTATCTGCATCCCTA
This sequence comes from Cicer arietinum, assembly GCF_000331145.2. Taxonomy (NCBI): domain Eukaryota; kingdom Viridiplantae; phylum Streptophyta; class Magnoliopsida; order Fabales; family Fabaceae; genus Cicer; species Cicer arietinum. Next base: position 3,298,303 of record NC_021166.2, read on the forward strand.
ATGAACAGTGACAAAAAAGTTCAATTTTGTGTAATAATTAGATAAAAATGAATCTTATTTGCTAAAATGACAGTGTAAGATTTGTGGATGGTTGGGTATTAAAGATTTACAAGGCTGTCTTGGAGAGACTCTTTTCTCTAGATATGTTTAGAGAACTAGGAGATAATACATAAAAAGTGAAAAGGTTTGTTTGGCTTGCTACTTGTTGGTGTATTTGATTATTAAAAAATAACAGTCCCTTCAAAGAAGGGTAGGTGATGTGACTTTTGTGGTGGACAATATTAAAACTCTCTTTTGGTCTGGGTATACATGCTGTTAGAAACAAAAAATTACTCTCTTTTGGTATGGGTACGTGGTGGAAAAAAAAATCCACTTGTAATTATACCTTATGGTGTTCCGATCATTTGGGTTGCATCCGAAGGAGAAAATAGAACCGGTTTCATGGACATAAAAGGAATAAAATTATTTTATTATATTTGAATTTAATATTTGACGATTTGATATGAAATGATAATTAGTTAATTAAAAATTCTATCGTATTTTATTTCTTTAGTTAAAATTTATATCATAAATATAAATTAGGTTAGAAATTAACGGAACATAATAAGAGTGATAATTTATTTAATTACCTTAATAAAATATAAAATTAAAATATAATAAAATATAAATATAAATATAATTTATAAAATATAATATAAATATTAAAATATTAAAATAATTAATAGAATTTGATCTTAAACTTAAAAATGAAATATTAAGAATTATTTAAAAAATGTCTATGATTTTAACACAAATGATAGTTATATTTTTTTTAATATAATGTAATAAATTAGTATTCAAAATTATAAAAATAGGAAAATTAATTGAAATTAGTATTTTGTTTACAATGGTATTTTTACCATTTACATATATATAATATATATTATATTTTATTTTATCAAATAAAATGTAATTATTTGGTTACTCATTATTTATGATTTTTTTAAATAGAATTATTTGGTTTCTCATAGAAATTAGTATGTAATTGTTCATAATAATTATTTTGTTATTTAAATATAATATATTGATTAGATGTATAGCAAATACATAATAAAATAAATTATTGTTATCTTGTGTGTATCAAACATAAAATATGATAATGTTTTGTCTATAACTACATTATTCTATCATTATCCAACTTTATATCTTATTTTATCTCTATTATATTTTGCACATTAAATAAATCATAAGTACATATTTGTAATGAGTTTGGATATCGTTTTTACACTCTTTAATAAATTTAGCTTATAAGAAAACTATTGATTAATAAAACAATACTTACTATATTTCAGTTATTTTGATTTTGTTATTTTGATTTTGTCATATTTATATGTATTTTATCTTTTATAATATTAATTTAGGTGCAATAAATCTATTAGCAGATTCGTCTGTTTTAGTTCAAATCAAATTGAATTTTTATTGTTTTTTTTTTCGTATGTGTGTGAATATAACTTATATTGTAGCCTATTTTTTTTTATGCCTTTAGTAGTTTAACAATGGTTATATATGTGTGGCTAGAAACAAGAATTATATATGCGTGGCTAGACAAAAATGAGAGGGTAATTAACCTTTTTTATACGAAGGAAAGTGGTATAGGGATTTTTGTTATAAACGAACCAGTATTAGTTTTGGGCTGAAAATGAAATGTTGCATTTTCACAAAATCATATAATCCCTGCCTAAAAAAATTATATAATCGCACAGTATGTAAAATGATTTATTTTGAATAGAATGTCATTTTTTTAATGTACTTTTAATTGTTTTTAAAAAATTACTCTTTAATTAATATTATATTTTAATTTTTTATTTTCCATTTACGATAATAACATTACATATAGTTAATATAGAGTTAATTTAACAAATTTATGTTATTTTCTTTCGTTTAATTGTTTTTAATTTATGTAATATTAATAACTTAAAATGTCTATTATTGTGAGGTAGATGAAGTAATTAACTCATTTGTCTATTATTGTGGCTCTAGAAGTTATTTATACTTAAATAAAGTTCTTTATACTAGGAATGAGTTTTTTTCTATGTATTCTATTATTTTTATTTTGACCATACGAAAGTGTAAAATAATCAAATTAAGCACAGAGTTCACACTTTTGTCAGCTAGACTTCATGCAAAGCGTGTATACTAGTGTGAAGGCGATTATATTAAAAGTAAGGTAAATTCAAAGAGACTAGGGGACCGACTCAAACTCTGAACTTGCCACTTACCGAATACAAATATATACCCAAATAAGAACTTTAGAGCCATAGAAGATTTCTCTCTACTCTATCTAGATATAAAATATTTTGTGTCTTTAATATAACTCTATAAATTATTCCTATCTCGAAAAATAAAAAATACATAGTAAAATGCATAGAGTATTTTAAACATTCACCTATTACATCTCATTTTAAATATAAGAAAAAATTTATATGTTTATTTTATATTACAATTAAATAAATTTAATTTTTCATCTATTTTTAACATTGGGAGAAAGTATAAAATAAGATATTAAATATATATATATATATATATATATATATATATATATATATATAAAGAGTTTTAAAATAATAAGAAAATAAAGTAATATAATACTTACTCGATCCTATATTGAGTGTCACTGTATGTTATTTCAAACATATTAAAAAAACTTATATTTAAATAAAAGAGTATAGTTATTTCACATCAAATATTAATTATTGATATAATGCATAGATGAGTAATATGAATTTGAGTGTCTGAGTGCCTAAGTTCAAACAATAGCGGTAATAATTGAACGGATTTTAGTTACCTATTGGTCCAACTTCACATCCCATTTTCCTTTAATTATTGCTATAATAAATAAGTTATGCACATATTAAAAATTTTAGTTAATAATTAATTTTTAAATTTAATATAATGTTTTTTTAAATTGTCACTTTTTTAATGTCAAATATTAAATTATTTAGATCAAATGTATTTAATTAAATGAAAGACTTATTATTAATGATAGCTGACATAAAGTAATAAAAAAAAACTATAATTGATACCAATTTATATTTGAGACCTTTTTTGTTTGTGACTAGAAGGAATAATATTATGTATTCATCGTTATTATCAATATTAAGTCGAATATATTAACTTAAGAATAATGTAAATAATATTAAATTAATGATACAATTAAAAAAATACAATATTGAAAGTTGAAATAATTAATTATTTTAAGATAATTTTTTATAAATATGACATCAATTGTGAAACAAAGAGAATCTATAAAAACAAATCAATTCTCTCATTTGATATAACATTTACCAACATCGTCAAATCATCAACTATATATATCTTAGCAAATTAGGAGAATAGTAATTCCTAACAATCAAACACAATCTTACAACACTATATGTGAAGAAATGTTATCCATGAATATTGAAATATAACAAATATTTATACTTTCCTTTCAAATTCCAAATAATAGAGGAAGAAAAGAAACTCACAATTTTCTATCATGAGTCTCTTGAAACAAATTAAATAAAACTAGAACCTAAAAAATAGCCACACACACACACACAAAAGCATTAACTTATGGAAAATTTTACTATACCTCCACATCCACATTTAACTTTTACTCCCATACATTTTTATTCTCGTATAAATTTTAAATTTTGTAATTTTTTTTTAATTTGATTGAAAAACTTTTTTTAAGTTTTTCGATATAAAAAATATATTTTAGAAAACCTTTTTTAAGATTTTCGATAAAGAAGTTACACTTCTGAAAAAAAATTTCAAGTACAATCCTACTGTACTGGAAAACCTTTTACAAATTTTCTAGTAATATATATTTTTAAGTTTATGTGCCGGAAAACTTTTTTAATGATTTTTAGTACATAATTTTACTCTTCTGTATGAAAAAACTTTTCTAAATTTTTCCGTTAAAAACTTTAAAAAAATCCTAAATTTTAAAACAAAATCTGGTAAAATAGTAAAAAAAAAAAAATCAAATACTTTTTTTAATATTTTTAAAAACTTGTGGAAATATAACTACAAATTTAGAGTAGATGGTAAATTTTTCAAACTTGTGTCAAATGCATGTTAAGTTTGTATTGATTGCAAGCCTGGCCCAAAGCATACTAAAACCTGCAGAGTTTGGTGCGAGGTATTTGTTGACGAAAAAAAGATGCGAGGTCTTTTAATTTTTTTTTATTATTATTTTTTTGTCTATGAGGTCTTTTAAAATTTTAATAATATTTTATCAAATCTTTATATTTTTATTTGAAATTTTTTTAATAGACTTTTCAAAGCCGATTATACTTTAATTCAAAGATAATAAATTTTTGCCTAAAATAAGATAATACATTTTATTTAAAGCTTCTATGAAAATTAAAAACTAAATTTTGTGGATGAAAACAACTTTCGTCCTCTTCCCTTTATTTAATTTATTTATTGTCGTTTTTATTTTAAAATTTTCAAAGCTACATTTTTTGTAAAATACATACGAAGTATCTATTTTTGTTATTAATAAACTAAAAAGGATCAAAGAGAGAAAAATATAAATTTTGTTAATGTAGAAGTATACGATAAAGAATTTCAAAAAAAATATTATGACACGTTAGCCTAGTTACAGCTGATCCAACAAGAAAACCAACTCATTTGGATATAATAAAGAAGTAATTTATGCATTTTGATTTTAGTTTGTCTTATCTTGAGCGAGTCTCAATGCTTATTAATGAAAATTTTGCCTATGCCATATAAAACTCATTTGGAGATGAGGGAGAACGTGGAAAAATTATAAAACCTCACACCTAAATTTCTAAAAAGCTGTGAAGGGTTAAGTCCAATTGGTGTTTTTGTCAAAATTTCTATGAAAATTTTACCCACACTCCTGCATTTTATATAAACTATTCATTTTACTTTTATTTATTTATTAAAAAAAAAATTTATTAAAATTTTTTGGTACACAAAAAACATATTTGTGTATTGAAAAATTTTAAAAAAAATTCGATACATAAATGTGTTTTAGTAGGTTTAAGGTTTAAATCTTAAACTCTAACCTTTATGTACCGAAAAACTTATAAATATGTTAATGGGTATCGAATTTTTTTTTTTTTTGTATAAAATTCACATTTAAAAAAAATATGTGTTCTGAAAAACTTGAAAAAAAAAAGTTTTTCAGAACTTCAATTAAATTTAGTAGGATAAATTATTTAAAATAAAATAAAAATGAATAAAATAAATAGTTAGAATAAAATGTGTGGTAAGAGTATAAATGTAAGTAAAATTTTCAATTTTTATTAATTCAAACTAGGGATGACAACAAAATCCGCACCCGCAGGTATTCACATGATCCCACTTGATTTGGGTGGGAAAAACTCGCTTTAATTGAGTATGTATTTTTTCCAACATTAAAATTCGGAGGCGGGAATGGGTTTGGGGTGGTGATACCTACCATACACCCACTCCGCAAGTAATATTTTTACAATTTTTAAATTATATATACATAATTGAATATATTTAATATTATTTTAAATATTAAAAATTATAATTTTATCTTTTTAATTTTTTTTAATTTTATTATTGTTTAATAATAATTATTTTATTATAATAAATATGATTTTTAAATTTATAATTTTATATATATGAGTAGGTGCGGATGCAGACAAGGAAACTCAAACCCTGTTGTGGCGGAGATATGACCTAAATTTTACACCCGCTATGAAACAGGAGTATGGACGAATTTTCTCCGATTAACCGAATACAGGTGTAGAGGAGGTGAAATTCGCCACCGACCCGCTCCATTAACATACCTAGTTCAAACCTCGTTGATGACACAACTCAGAGTTTTGTACCAGGCACCCCCCAATTTGACCTGCCACCCCCCCAGTATTTTTTAAAGACTAAAATACCCCTTTGTAAAACAGTATAATATTATTTACAAAATTACCATTCAGATTTCACACCCCACCACCTTCGAAAATTTACAAAAAAAAATGTTGGATTCGAAAGTTTAAAATTTTCGAAATGAATTTTAGTAAGTTACTCGAAACTTTTGCTATTTTAAAACCTTCGAAATGCAGTTTATTTAAAAAAAGACAAATTTTCGAAACTTTGGATAAATGCCAAATTTTCGAAATAGACAGGATTCGAAACTTTGCTTGCATTTGAAAGTTTCGAAATAGAGTTATGCTTCGAACATTTGGCTTTTGATGAAACCTTCGAAATGTAGCTTCGAAACATTCAAATCTTCGAAATGCATTTTGTACTTCGGAAGTTTGCTTTTTCACCAAAGTTTCGAAATGCATCTTTTCTTCGAAAGTTTTCATTTTCACAAAAGTTTTGAAATGTATGTAAGTTTCGAACTTTTCATTAAGTTAAAGGTTCGAAATGTATTTTATTATTTTTTTAAATTCAATATTTATGTCAGAAATTATTTTTAAATTTTTTTTAAATTAAATATTTAAAATATTATATTTAATTAAATTTGTTACTAATTTTGAAATTAGGTATGAGTAGAGTTGATGTTTCTGCTTCAAAAAATGTTATAGATACTACAGAAAAATTCACCACTGATCAGGTATTATTATAACTACTGATGAATCATCTATTTTGCAGGTATTTTCTTCTCGAGAAGATGTATTTGAATGGGCAAAAGCGATTGGAAGACAAAATGGAATTTTAATTGTTACCATTCGATCAGATAAAGCAAACGGAATTAGGGGAAGAAAAGACAAATTGATTTTGGGATGCGAAAGAGGTGGAAGATATAAATCAGAATCAAAAAAATCAGTAACTTGCTCTCATAAGGAAAACTGTCCATTTACTCTCAGATGTGTAACTTGATACGTCGGTGAAGGATGGAAAATTAGTGTTCGTTGTGGGACACACAATCATGAATTACTTGATACTGTAACCGGTCATTCCTATTTGGGGCGTTTAAACGAAGAAGAGAGGAAATTTGTCAATGATATGACAAAGTATAAGCTTGCACCCAGATTCATTCTAAATGCTTTGAAAGTGAGAAATGAAACCAATGTCACTATTCCCAGTCAAATATATAAAGCAAGGAGTACTTATCGATCATCATTGAGAGGTCCGTACACAGAAATGCAGCATCTGTTGAAGTTAATACAACAAGAAAATTATGTGCATTGGACAAGAAGACGGGAAAATTCTGATATTTTGAGAGATATTTTTTGGACGCATCCTGACTGTATAAAGTTGTTAAACACATTTCATTTTGTTTTGATATGTGATAGCACATACAAAACAAACAGATATCGGTTGCCATTACTTGAAATAGTCGGTGTCACTTCTACTAGTTTGACATTTTCAGTTGGGTTTGCTTATTTGGAAAAAGAGCGACAAGATAACTTCATCTGGGCATTTGAGAAGGTACGAATGTTGTTCAAATCTGAGTCTTTGATTTCTAAAGTTATTGTGACTGATAGAGATCTTGCCATGATGAATGCGATTAGTGTTGTGTTTCCTACTTCAATACATTTGCTATGTCGTTTTCATATTGAAAAAAATGTTGGGGCAAGATGCAAACAATATGTCAAAAAGGATAGACAAGAAGAAGTAATGGATTTATGGAAAAAGATTGTCTATTCGACTAGTGTGGAAGAGTATGATCATCATTTGCAACAATTTGAGATATTGTGTGCCGATATTATTCTTTTTGTTGATTATGTGAAAGATTCATGGTTAACACCTTACAAAGAAAGGTTTGTCAACGTTTGGACCAATAGAGTGATGCATTTGGGGAACACAACATCTAACAGGTATTTTTAAAATATGAATTGTGTTGTTTTAGCAAACATGATTTACTAGTTTATGTGATTTGTTTTAATTTGTGTTATTTAATTTATTTGTAGAGTTGAGTCTGCTCATTGGAGATTGAAAAACATGCTTCAAACTAGTTTTGGTGATTTGTGTAAAAGCTGGGATGCAGTGAATATGATGTTGAAGAACCAAATATGTATCATTCAGTCTTCTTTTCAGAAAACCATCAAGGATGTTGAGCACGGGTATAATTCACAATTTTTTCAAAATCTACATCACTGTGTATCAAGAAAGTGTATGAAATTAATTGATAACCAGTTGGAAAGGGTGAAGATTGTAGGCACTAACAAAACAGAATGTGGTTGTTCAATTAGAACAACTCATGGATTACCATGTGCTTGTGAGTTGGCTAAGTTGCAGATAAATGGTAATGCTATCCCTTTAGATAGCATTCATGATTTTTGGAAACAGTTAAGCATTGCACATGAATTAGAGGATGAAGAATCTTTATCAGATTATGACTTTTCTGAAGAGTTGGAAGCAATGAAAGCGTACATGAAGACACACGATATTATAAGTCAAAGGATATTCAAGGCAAAGGTGCGTGAAGTTGTATTTCCACATACCACATCAATACTTGCACCACCAGAGAAAGTGAGAACCAAAGGAGCTGGTAAAAAGAAAAAAGAATTTGATACTCCTCGTGATCCTTCATATTGGGAGTATGTTGATGCCTCTCAAGAATCTGCAAAGGCAAGGCAACCATCTCAATCATCTCAACGTTCTGCAAGGCAACAATCTCAATCATCTCAACATTCTTTTAAGACACAATTTCCTACTTATATACGTCCGTATATTGAGGACATAGTAGATGTTGTGGCTGATGGAAATTGTGGGTTTCGTGCAATTGCAGCATTGCTAGGTTGGACCGAAGAATCTTGGGCTTTAGTTCGATCACAATTGGATAAAGAGATTGGTCTACATAAAGATGTTTATTCTAATGTTTTTGATGACAATGTTGAATCAGTGCGGAACTCATTGAAAATATCAAAATTGGGTGCTCAAGGAAAAGATAAGTGGATGTCTTTACCAGACTTGGGTTACGTGATAGCAACACTATATAATGTCATATTGGTGTCGTTGTCTCGTAATCTGAATATGACATTTTTCCCGCTAAACAAATCACCATCGAAAGAGACCTTTGGGCAGTCTTTACTAGCAATTGGATTTGTTAACGAGAATCATTGGGTACAGGTAAAATTAATGCTTAATGTTGTTTATTAAATTAATG